>NC_051210.1:75288167-75465096 GCF_015220075.1 Falco rusticolus | reverse complement strand
GCACTGGGCTAGCATAGCGCCCCTATGAGATGAGACACAAAACCCGATACCTCTACAGGAAGTCGACCCCTAAACCTTGAGTAATAACAGGTCAGCATAACTATTCAGTTCACTCATAAAACAACACAGCCAATGACTTCTACCTTTCCTGCAGAAAAAAAGCTCTTAATCTGAAACACACACATGAACAAATATACTTGGCAGCCAATAACACACTGTCATGAAGACATACTGACACTGTGAAGTACTTAGAAGTGAAGAGAGAAATTACCTTAGCTCCATGCTGTTGCCGTTCATCATCAAAGCAAGTTTTTCAAGTGCTTCATCAATGGGCACATCTTCTGAACCAGGAACGTGGCCTCTAAACCTGAAAGGGCAGAATTAGCTGGGTTTGGAGCTGGTCAAATCATCACACCAGGAACTCACCTGATGTGTTATGTGTCTACAAATTAAATACACATTAAACACAGAAGCTTTCACAATTGTTTTCACACTCTCAGGTAAACTTTTTCATTGGAAGGCTGACTTATGTCCAGTGCCTTTGCTTCTAAGGGTTACCGTTGGAAAGAGATTAGAAAAATTTCATTTACTTATTTCCAAGGACCAGCTCCCTTAAGAAAACGGTCACAGCATTCAATAACAACCATTTCTGCTGGGCTCAGATCACAACTCCAGCAGCACTGGAGCTCAAAGGCATTGCATCTAAACTACATACAACGTAGAATTAATCAGAGATTGTCGTGTCTCCCAAAAATACGGGCCCAGAGATGATGCTCCATTTTTAACAGATTACTTCACCTCTTTTTTTTTTTCTTTCCAGTGTAGATAGAAAAGTCAACAACAGAGATGCTTGTGCCTTTGTATCTGAATAAAATTCCTGTTTCCAGGATTTACCCATATTTGCCCACTCTGCTGTGGCTGGCATCAGGAGTCACTGAACTTGCTCCCTTCCTTGCACACACACCATTTTTGACAGCCAAGCAACTATTTCATATATAGAGAAACTGCAGACTGAAAGTAGTATTCTCTCTTGAGGCTAAATAGGGAAATGTGGGAAATTAAAATGCAGTTATGATGCAGCGTGGCCAAAAAAAAAAGGGATTAGTTCGTACTTCCACTGAAAGAGCAGAAGAGTTAACAGCCAGTAATTACAAACGGACAGACCTTTTACTTGTCATTCAATGACAATACTTCCAGCAGCTCAGAATGGACCTTAGACAGCAATCCACCCATGCAGAAGGACAGACAAAAATAAACACTATCTGGAAATGGATTTTTGCTGTATTGTTTTTTTAAACTGTCATGATGTTAAGAGATCAACTAGGTTAGAGCCTCCTGACAATGAAGCAAAGGGTATTTGAGCTTAGCTAAACAAATTTTTATTGTTTGTAGTATATAAAATTACACTGTTATCAAGTGCAAAAATGAATTACTTCCCTAGAACTGAAACAGAACTGTGATGCCTAAGAGATTTACCTGTAAATATCAAGCACTTAATTCTAAAAGACTGATTATTTTTTTTTTAAGAGCAAGCACATTTTATTCTAGTTGCTTTTCTTAGAGAGGTTATGGCAAATGTGCTTTCACCCACACCTCTGAAAAAATACGAGAGTCCTCAGGTTGACCATATGTGATTTTCTTTCACAGAATTCTTTTAGGTAACTAAAGCTCTGTAATCCATGAAAGTTTTTTTCAGAAAAAAATATGGCTACATTAGGTATAATAGTATTAAGAAGAACATCATTACAGATATATTTAAGGTCTATGCTTTTCTGGGCTTATGATGTCTCAAATGCTGAAAAATATTCATTAGAATAAAAAATATGACAAAACACAGGCTGTACGTCCTTCATATGCTACTTGTTTTTCATTAGAGGGATGAATGCATAGAATTAAGGTATTTGATGATTAAGAATCCATCTGCTCCTACTTAATTCTCACCTGAAGTCATAATCCTTTGTTTGCGACCGCAGTCATTTTCAACACACACAACTGTGATTGCCTTTAAGACAGGTATTTTTAAAGCCATACAAACCCATCAGTTTCAATGCAAGATACAATCCAAAACAACAAACAAAAGACCACAGTAGTCTCTTTTAAAGAATTTGAAAAGTAACCGGGGGCTGTGACTAAGATAAAGTGATACATTCCTCCATGGTGGTTATAATACATGGATGTAGGAAATGAGTCACGTGATGCGGACTCCTATGGGATGGTGTCAGCAGTTGCCATATAAAACAGCATCAAAACAAGCATTTTTGTGAACCCCTCCTAACTGCTCCTTCTAAAAGACTGCTGGATCGTTCCCTATCGCTGTCCCTTCCAAATGCCGAAGTGCCAACTCAACTGAGTTACTTACTCGCTACTTTAGTTTGCTTTGACCTGCTCCCATTCACTGTTCCTCTCCACTCTAGTAACACAAGATCAATCAGCCAGTTTCTCACATTTTTCCAGAGTCCCCATTTACATCATCAGGAAGGTGTTACCTCACTTCCTGCAACAAGCTCGTGGGTCTTTCAAGCAACATCCCATATTTCTGTGGTTATTGCCTTTCCCTTCTTCTAGTTTTGACCATGTAGCATGCCTCAGTCTTGGCATTCTCCCTTCCACAAACATCACTGGAAAGAAGATGTCCTTGCTAAGCAGAGCTCCCTTTCTTTTCCACATGGGGGGTGTGGGTGGGGTTGGGGGGGCAGGGAATCCTTGTATATATATAAGTATATATCTATATATCTATATATATATATAATTACCTTCATCTTTTCTGTACAACACACTTCTTCCAGTCCTTACCTAAGAAGGTGTGATAGTTCAAAGCCGACCTTTCCAGGAAAGAAGGAGGAATGCCACATCTACGTCTCCCACACTCACACTGCTCTCTTGCCAGATGCCTGCATACCTTCAAGCATTTGCACTAAGACCAATCTCTCGTTTTCTTCTGCTGCTCCTCTTTTCCTACCTAGTCTTTTAGCTCTACTTGTGCCTTTCTTTCTACCACATACTGGTTTCCTCTGCTGCTTTCCACAGCTGTCGTGCTGTTTCCAAACAGTATATAACATACTAAAAAGTCTCCTCTCCTCTGAATCACTGTTAGAATTTGTGCCACTGGTCTTGCCTATCTAATTTTATCAGTTCCATTCTCCCAATTTAGTTAACTACTGGCCATGTGTTCATTAAAAACTTTAGAATGTTTTTTTAAAATTAGAAATCTCAAAATCACCTGTTATAATCCATATGGGATTGGTGTAGTTGCTGCTGTTTTAGGAGCAGTTTTGCTTCTTGCTTAGCCAATAAATGTTGGAGTCGTTCCTTTTCTATTTCCAGCTCCATTTTCTGAAGAACCAGCTTCTGCCTTCTTTCTTCATACAACCTT
The DNA here is from genome assembly GCF_015220075.1 of Falco rusticolus. Lineage (NCBI taxonomy): Eukaryota > Metazoa > Chordata > Aves > Falconiformes > Falconidae > Falco > Falco rusticolus. Next base: position 75,461,723 of record NC_051210.1, on the reverse strand, counting down.
TTAGCCTGCTCTGTTTCTTTATGCCCTGAGTCCATGCCGTCATTCAGCCCAGAAACTTGATAGCTCCAAGGTTTTTCAAAGGTTTTGTGAACTGGCCCAGTGTGTCTTCTAAGTACCTGGCTGACATGGTGGTTCTCTAGCACGTTCCCTGAGCTCCCTACATGCCTGCAGGCACAACCGTGACTCACTTGCTGAGGGTACATACTCTGAAATTCATTTGCTTTCTGGTCCATCTCCTGAGCTGGTTTTACATGGCGAGGGCTCCTCTGCTTTGTTGGGGAAATCATATTGTTACACTTTCTGTGCAGGCCATTTTCTATTGGGTATTCCTTCAGATGTTCCTGATGGTTGTAATGTATTTCAGTCACATAATCATGATTATTCCTGCAAGGCTCAGACAGTGCAACATAAGCTGGGCTTCCAGCATTTGGTGCTCTGCTGTTCTTATAAAAAGTTTGAGGTCGCCCAACACCCAAGTAGGAACCATCTAGCTCCCGTGGTGGTCGCTGGCATGAGCTCTTCTTACTGGAAACCTGCGACAACAGAAACAATTTCCTGTGAATTACCAAAATTTATCTTTGCTCATTAATTTCACTTTGTAAATGTGTTCTCTCAGAAACAGACTTGCTGCATCATGCTGATGGACATACAGCAAAACCCAAGAAAATGTTTATCAGAAGACAGACACAAATCTGCTATCAAATCTACATTTCATTCCATCTACACAAGTGTAATAAATGTAAAACTACTGCCTGCAGGATCCTCAGCATAAAATGAGTCGCTTCAGAGTATCAAGTAGTTGTGAGCATCTAGGGTTATATAAAATCAACTTGAAGAGTGGCAAAAAACATTAAATGTTAAGGTTTGAAAATGTTTAATTTTGAATACCAAGCCAAAAAATCCATTCAGCCACTATAAATACTCTTTGATTGGCCATTACACAGCAGGAGATTTGATGTAAAACATTTCACCTTGCACTGAATGGGATATTACTTACTGCTGGAAATTTGATGAGAGTTTTTGAAATATCTTTACAGAAACACAGATAAAAACCAACTACATTCTGTAAAAAATGGTTGTACATCAAAAGCTGTCATTTAAATACAAAACATGGTTAAATTCAGCTATAAACGTAAGTGATTTTTCAATTAAGCTGGGCAAGTGATTATACTCTGATAAAACTCCGAAGAAAGAAAGCAACTGTAATTCACATTTGTCAGCCCAGCGCAAGCAAATTGTAGTGGTTTTGTTATACTCATGGATATTATGCAACAGACACCAAAATCCTACTTACATCCTGGAGTATCTTTGCACCATGGTTCACCTAGGCAGTCAAGCATTTGAGATTTTATGCACATCAGAACAGCAGTGAATCAGGCACTCACATTTCTTTTGCCAGACCTCTGCATTAATTTCAATAACGTACTGAATTTAAATTCCTCCAGCCTTTGGGACTTTCACAAAGATTTAATTTTTTTTAATTACAGAAGCCAGGTTTGTTAAAGATAACGATATCACTGCACTGAAAGTGGTTTAGCAGGGAAATTTGGTAACCACTGATGGAAAGAAAAGTATTATTTGTGCTTTGGCAACGCTTACATTAGATAGGTATTGTCCACGCAGAGTGGAAGGCAGTCAGCAAGCCCCAAAACACTAGAATTTAGGAATGCAAGTAAGCGTCCAGCTATGATTAGAAGAGAGATATAATCCAAATCTATGCAGTGTTTATATGTATAATTTAAATTCTTTTTTATAAATAAACAAAATACCAAATATACTCTGCTGCCCTTCAAGACAACCAATTACAAGATTCTTGTAGACTCCACAGAATGTAAATTAACGTGGATTAGCACCTGAATACTGATATTTTATTATTTCCAGTTTTGTGTATACAAATACATGCTCTCTGCCATGTGATTGAAAGCCAAGGATGTCATATTTTGCCCCAAAGGGCCCAGTGAGTTACAGACATTTGCATTAATGTCAGTGCTAAATGTCTGAGGAAAGTCTGGTGCTTGGACTAGGTGAAAAGTGCAGGACATTAAAATATTTTAAAGTCAGAGGGGCTGGCAGGGCAACTGAGCAGAAATGCAACATGCTGCCAAAAAGACAGAGTTTTGTTACTTATTATTTGTAGCATGCCATCCTTGTCAGCAATATTTTCTAAACAAATAAAGGCTACAGATCCCTTTTAATCTAAATTAGACAGTACATAAAGGGATGACCAGCAACAGGAAGAAATATTACAGAAAAGGGAAAGTAAGAGAATCCTGTGATTACATGTTGTCTCTCATTTTCCACCTCACCTGTTTCTGTGTTTAGGGCACCAACAGAGAGAGGCTTTCCAAGTGGCTAGTCCCCCAATCCCTAGGACAGCAGATCTGAAGGTATTCTTAGAGGATCCTGTCAGAGCTGGCAGCTTAGGGTGTTCTACAAGCATACACCTACTCTTCTGCAGCCCATGAACAGAGGTAAAAAGGAACAGAAAAAGAAGACTCAAAAGATGAAGTCAGTAAGAATTTATTTATTTCAGGAGTTATTGACTGAAGACACAACAGAATGTTAAGAAATCCATGCAAATGAATGAAGATGGTACAAAATAATCATCAGGAGCAGGTTTAAGAATAATGGTCCACATCACAAATTAACTTCATGGCTGAGACTCTATTAAGAGTCTCTGAAGGCCCTAAAAGAGAGGTACCAGTTAGCATTTGTTGACCTTGGCTGCCATCAAATCTGCCCTGATGGTCTCAGAAACGGCATTGACATTTAAAGACTTCATAACAAGGCAGAGAAACTTTACTGTTATTTTACAGTTACAATATGTTTGCAAGGGGGAAAATTCTCATTAATGTCATCAAATGCGAGTGGGGTTTTTTTATTCCTTTAGAAGGAGGTCAGTTAGGCAGAAGACTGAGTTCCAGCATGCCTTTCACAGCTACTCAGTACTTTGCAGGGTTTAACCCTAAAGAAAAATTAACTATTGGGAGTCAGAAGGTAGTCAACAACACTTTTAACTAGTTGTGTTTTTCTGTTAATGCTTTAACTGAAAACTATAGCAGGATGGTAGAGGCTGCAGGGAGAATATACTGACATTTACACTTAGGAGGAATCAGATGAGAACAGACCACGTCATGACAGAACTGTAAGATGCAGACCAGGTGAAGGGGAAAAACAAACAAAACAAAATTCCAAAGATCACCCAATACCATGAGTCTAAAGACACATTAGCATAAGGAATTGGGTAATTTTACAAGATGAGTTTTAAGAAAGATATTGCCTACGGGACACATGGAAACCATGATGGACCATGGTGGAACAGCTGTGCTTTCCCCTCTGTGGAGCTCTTCCAAGCTTGCTGCACGGTATTTAAAGATACAACTTCCTTTAACTGAGGCTTAAACAAACTCAGATTGCTCCTTGCAACATATGGAGTTCAGATGTGAAACACTCACACGAAAACAAGAAGATAACAAAAGAATAATTCAAATAATCTTTAGAAGGGTTTAAAGAGGAAGACATGTGGGAAGCCCCACAAAATCTTTACTGCAATCCCAGTAATTTTTGTGCAGGGATTCAGAGAGGAGCTTAAACAAACATCCAGTCCTTAAAACTTCCTACAAACAAACAGTGCACCAGTTTTATGCATGCAGCATTACCATCTCTGCAAATTCTTCCTAAACGCAACTTGTGTGCTCTGCAGCGTTAACTCACAGCGCTAGCAGAGGAGACACATTTACAGACTGACTCCAGCACACAGAGGTTTGTACTGCAAGGGATGAACTAGTAACTGATCAGATCTTAGAAACTCAACACAGGCAAGGTCCTGACAGATTTCACTGGTGGTTCTGCATGTACAAAACATGTTTAAGAAACAGTTTGAAAGAAGTACCTCGAGAAGTCTTTCACTCTGAGGACAAAAGCTAGGGTCCTAGCAAGACACAGCGCTGTTACAGTGAACAGTAAAATTCCTACAGATGTTAAAAGCATTAAGAGTTTAACCCATAGCACCTGGGTTTGTAGTTTGTAGCTGAAATACATTTGAATACAGAAAAAGAGACAATGAGCTAAAATTCTTCTTAAATGTACCTTGAGAAAATTTCTCTAACCTGGACTTTCAACTCTGGCATTTCTTTTGATGGGGTAGAAACAGAGGGAGGAACATGCAGGTTCAGCACTAGTTCTTTGTGCTGATCTGAGCGGGAAACCTGGGGGAAGCCAAGAAGAATGAATAGAAGTAGCAACCAGAGGAGAATACAGAGATTTAAAGATAAGACATAAAGATGTCCATTTCTACATGGACAAACGAGAGGGTACCATACACAGAGACACCTTACAGTGCACCAAGGACACATATTAGTGACCTAGCTGACACACTCACTAAGGTATATATATCCTAAACCTGTAACTCAGTCACCACTAAGTATTGTCGATGTATGGGTCTCATCTGAATAAAGCTTGGCTTTGGGTCTGTGGGTCTATTGACAGCATAAGCACTTGGCCTTGTCAGTAGAATGAGAAGAATATATTGTAAATATGTTCAGGTAGGATACCAGGGCAACAGAAATGCCATTATAAGAACAATTATTTCAAATAATAGGACTATTTGAAGTGCATTATTAGTGATTAAGGAGCTATTCTTTCCAGGAGTCTGTAAGAATTTACCAAGGAGAATGTAAAAAGGTAAAGAATCTGAAGTAAATTAGTAGGATCTACTGAAGTCTATCAATTTTTTTTCTTTAAATCATATAAACCTTTAGTAAAATCGCTACTATAAGTAACCTAGTATCAGTCATTATAAAGTGCCCACATAATAGTTCAGCAACTGCCTCTGTCAGTACCTAAGATAAATACAGCAGATAACTCAGAAGGTAAGCCGACCATTTTTCAAGCAAGAAATAAAGCACCATTTTCTGTAGAAATTATGTATAGCTGTGATTGCCATACTCCACTGAATAAAACAAGTGGTCTCAAATCAAAGAAACTATGTGAATGACAGTCACAAGACTGTATTTTTCCTGTAAAAAATCTACTGAACTCAATATACTGAGCAGGTGTAGCAACAGAAAAAAAAAAAAAAAACCAACAACAAAAACGAACACCACATCACAAAAAAGTGATTCTATAGCTGCTAGATGACAGCAGAGGAACACCTCCTATGTTTGTGTTGCCTTCGATTTTTTTTGCTCCTCTTTGTTAAGAGGTTTGAGCTTGGATGCCAGGTGCACAAAAAAACCTGCATTCAAAGTGGCATGTGAGCATTTGCTGGCACTCAGCTTTAAGTGTATATTTTGCATTCTTAAACATGCCACCCTTCTTCTCCAGCTACACAAATATTGTAGGTAATCTCCAACAAACGCTCCCATTTCAGATCAGCAAACTGGTTTTAACCTGGGTAATAAGGCAGTTGTTAATAATGCAGTCCTCCAAGAAAACTAAAGCGAGGTGCCTGTAGGTTGAGTATTGGAAGTCACTGCAAGCAGAATGCCCATTAAGCCCAAACAGTACCTACACATGGCAATGCAATACCTGACCACTCAAATTAAGCAAACATGTTTGCTTTCTGAAACGAAACTGTATTGTTTCTGTTTGCCCTATAGAAAAATGCCACTGTACTAATCTTGACAGCACCAGGTCTAACTATTAACATTCAATATGCTGCCAACATTAGAAAAACGAAAAATCACAATCTTCTGACTTCAATTTTTTACTTCTGCCCTTTATTTTACTGAAGAATCAGTAGTTCAAGACCTAGATAAATATTTCAAAAACTATACTATTTGTGAGCAGAGCAGGTCACTACCATTTCCCAGTGCATTTGGAGTTCATGTGAAATAAGGGCAGAAGAGTGATGAGCTGCATTTTTAACATGGGCATACATAGAATAGTTGTCTAGCTGATAGAGAATGTGTAATGCAACATCTGCACGATACACCTTGCCAAAGCCCATCCCAAATAAATGTAGTGCATTCTCCCTAGTGCAATTAACTCTCGCACTCTGGCAGGTTTTGCTAGAAGATCATCAAGGTAGATTACCTTCCAGCATATGAACTAAATACTTACAGGTGTTATATCATCAGTTATTACTTACAAACTTCTGCATTTAACAAGACATCCAGGCAAATGAATGATCTAATTTATGAATTATTTATAAGAATTTCACAGCATGCTCCTGGCGTCATCCATGGCCTTTTCCAGGTCATATGACACCAATTAGAGCTGAATTTTAAATTATTCAATAACCTGAACTCTCTTGTCATTTAACATATAGATATCAATGCAGTAAACAAGTTAAGTCTAATGGGCCCTGGAGGTTTGCGTTCCTCCGCCCATCAGCAGCAGAGGCTGTATGCTACCACTGGAATAGAAAATAATAGAAAGCAGCAGCCAAAAACATTTGCAAGGTTTTAATAAGTTATTTTGGCTCCCTTAGGGATTTAGTATAACTTAACAAGCACTGAATCTAAAACATATTAAAGTCCTTAGCTATGTGCTTTTAAAACAAAATTAGGACATAGCAAAAGAGCAAGTCTGTCACTAACCCTAATTTAGGCCCTTGATTTGTAATGTAGTGGAAATTATGGAGTAAGCAAGATTTACTATGCACAACTCGTTACCTTCAGGCTCTCCTACAGTACAGCCAAAAATAGCCCCTCTGCTGATACATACACACATGTCTGTAAAGATAAGGCTACACACAAGGAAATGGAAATGTTAATTTAACAGCTATCAGTTGACAGGTGTACCTCACACTCCTTAGCAATTGGGTGGAGAAGGAACCTTCCATTCTTCTGTCCTAACAGCACTGGGGAAACTGCTGCTCTAGAAACCCATCCAGATTTCAGTATTGGCTTCAAGATGTACCAATTCAGAGGAGAGGCTTAAGGACCTTTGCAGGACATTATAAAAAAATGGAGAGGGAATGTTACAGCCTACAAAGCATAGATGCAATAAAACACATTTTAAACCCATTGTTTTCCATGATGACTACAAGAAGAACAAGAAGCTACCAATAGCAAAGGCACCTGAGATGAACAGCGTTATTTAGATACCTGATTCCTCCTCAGTGTAAAGTTTGCAACACATGGGAAGCACACTACATCTTGACTTCAAATCAGGTGCCCTCCAATATCTCATGAAGCCGTGAGCATGGCTTCATGACTGAAGGGAGGCATACAGACCCCTGATCTAGCACTGATCTAGCCTCAGAAGTCCAAAATGTATGGTAGAAAAAATCTGAGATTAGGTGCAGCTCAGTACAAGCCTAAACTGTGCCTTAGCACCAATGGATTTATTTTTGTAGTATCTGTGCCTTAACTTTCTGAATGCTGCTGTACTAAAGCCCAGATCCACTCCTGCAGATGGTTGCCTGCAGACCCCTATTTTGGAGGACCCAGTGACCCCACTCATGCATTCATGCATTCCCTTTGCACTCTCACTGCTTTGCAAGGATTAAAAAGTTTCTTGAGCTCTATCCAACAGCAAGAGGAAAAGATGGAAAAGAAGACGTTAAGTTTATCCTTTTAAACACTAGCAAGACATTCTCTAGCTACTGCTGTCAAGATGGATGCCAAAAAACCAATGATGTTGAGAAAACATCGTGCCAAGTAAGTAAAAACACCTATCCAAAAAATTCTAGCCAGATTAGGAAGAATAAGGATTTAGGTACAAGAACATAACATTGGATCTTCTGCCCCCCAAACTCATCGGGGGGGGGGGGGGGGGGCGGGCACGGGGGGGGCTGCAAGACAGCTTTTGTAAAAAAAAAAACTTTTTAAGAAAAATAGCAGAGAGGCAGGAAAAAAAGACAACTGCCTAATCTCACAGCACACATTTTAAGAATACACAAAAATAGCCATAAGGGATTTTATTTTGGTTACCAGCCAGATTTAGTTTCATTCCTACACTGGGCAGCATTTGATTATTTCACATTAAGGGTAGTAAAATGTTGGATGATAAGAGGGAAGTTCATACTGGTTTTCATTAAAGAGTAATATCCACCATGCATTTGGTCCTTCAAGGTAACATTCTCAAAGTTATTTTAAAAAGCAAACAGTTTTCTACTTGGAATCACAAGTTTAGCATATCAGGGGCTACACATGTTCCTGGCTACTGCTACTCTCTTTAGAATTCAATCAACATTTGCTCCAAAGTCATGTTTTCATAGCTCCAGACACAAGGCAAAAGGGCAAATATACCATGACCCATCTAAATAGCCCTGATTACTATGATCAAACGGAAGCCAGATACTTAATTGGATAAGAACGTGTAGAGTTTGATATGTGAAGATTACCAAAGGAGTAGACACTGGATCAGCATTTGCCAACATGTACCTCACCATGATGCCAATATCACCTCTTCCCTGTAAACCGCAAGGATAACTGTGGTGCCCATTGGCCACCAACAAATTTTAAGTAACAGCCACTGTTCACTCAGAAAGAGTACCAGCAAGTTTTATATCCTTCATGGGCTGTCTCCTGCAGAGTCCCTGGGGTATGGATGTAGGCTTTGAAATACTTTCGGTGCACAAAGGAAAAAAAAGTATGATATCTAAGAATTAAAAGCATTTTCAGAAGTAGGAACAGTGTTTTGAGGAAAAACAACCAGAAAGTTATTTAAACAATGCAGAAATCCCACAAAAGCAAAACCAGAAAAATCTTTTGACTTTAAGAGTGGAAAGGTGTGCCCAAGTGAGCGCATTCTGTCAGGAGTGTCCTTGCATTAACAGCCAGCCAGCATTTAGATTCTGCTAATGATCCCATCTCTGGGAAATAATTCATAAAAAGTAAACAGTAATTTTCATGTGCCTGCCCTTTTGATCTTACATTTGTAGGGAGTATCCTGAGGCTAGCTGTGGGCGCCCCGTGGCTCTGGCTGATTGACCTCTAATCTGCCCCTCCAGTAACGATCACGCCAAGGAATGACAACAAGAGTTGCAGACATTTCAGTGCAATCCCATTAAAGACAGGCTGACTCACTTCATCTTGTCAAAGAAGAAGTTTCACATAAGAAATAAAAGCTTTTTAGAAGGACTCTCTTATTTTGTAATAATGCTGTTCTTCAGAACAGAGACTGGAATAAGACTTAACACAGCAGCATCTGACAGTACATAGCTTTACATTAACCAGCCAAATGCTAGTGCAAGACAGAAAAACAGGCAGCCCCATGACTATGCATTAAATAGTCTTGGTAGCAGAAAATGAAGAAAATCCTCTAGAAGAATCAAGTCAGAACCACGGCACTTGACCTCTCCACATTTCAAAAAAGCATACATGGCATTTATTAGAAAGTAGTTGTCTAAAGGCTTAGACACTGACTGCTCACTGTCTCATCAGCTCTGACATCACAGGTTGCATGGTTTTTCCACACTAACCCACAGTAAACAGAAGGTAGTATACTTGGGGTAACTTCTGTCCCTGTCGCTAGGAATGAAGCTAAGAGATAAAACGGCCAGCCCGGAGCAGCTCACATGCAGAAACTTGCAGTGATGCCAAGACTTGCCATGCCAAAGCAACGCAATTATCAGGAACAACTTCTTTAAATAGAGGGGTGAGGAAACTACAAAGTAACCTGCTAGAGTACATAAAAATGGGAGCACAGACTATTTCTATTCTACAGTAATACTGGAAAAGCTTGTACACTGCCAATGTGCTGAAGGGTACAATGCAACATATAGATGGATGAACTGGTAGATAGGTAGCGTTGGATTTGCTACCAAGGTGCTTGAAACACGTGAGTCTTCTCTGAATCATGGCAGAACTCCATCACAGGCAAATGTTACATATATACTATGCTGCCAGTTCCTGCTTCAGTCTTTCCATAGTTAGTTCATGTACCTGTTTAATGATGCTTCTGTCAGATTCTCCTGCATTAACAAACACCCCATTTCTTAACAGAAATCAACATCTTCGTTTACAGTTACATGGGAAGTTCATGGAAGTGCAAATGGCACTCTACAGATGGAAGTAACATGGATATTTTTGACTAAGAACACATGTAGCTGGGAGTTCCGTGCAAAATACAACAAATCCTGAAGAAGTTCCACTAAGCACGTTCACAGCATGATATCTCATAGTGTGTTACCTGACCTGACAGTCTCTGTGTTGGACAGGTGCCCCCCTGAGACCTCTGAGCAGCACAGGTAAACTATCTCACTTGAGTCTGCAAGGCTCAGCCTCCTGCATGTAAAAATTCAAGGTCTTCTTTGCACAGAGGCTGTGATTTCAGCAAGAAATTAAATGTTTTCTATTTGGCAGGCTCACAGTATCTCAAACAGGTACATAAATTAGCTACTGAAAGATTTCAGGAAGAGTCAAATCAAGGAACAGGAGCAGGTATGGAGCAAATAACAATCTCTCATTCCCTGGGGCTAAGCCAGCTGTTACCTTTAGAAGCTCACCATGAAGACGCTGACTGCAGAATAGTCTTGCCACACTTGAAATGCCACTGAGGACGTCCCAGCAGACCTTCCGTCTACGGCTGAGATTCCTTAAGAGCTGAGGTCATTCTGCAGTGGGTTTAGTGCTGTTGAAGATAGCAACAGCTGACAGAGGGAGATGACCTCTGATATATCAAGGTACAAAGATCACCTTCCTCTTGACCCATGGAAATGATCTTTTACAGTTCTTCTTGACACCATAAAGTATAGCAATGTTATCACAGCTATTGTTTGCATAAAACGGTCCTAGATGTGTTGTAGAGCAGTTTGACAGTCCATCTTGACAGGTCTCAGCTGCAGAATATTGATATAAAGGCTCTTCTATAGTTACCATAGGCCATTAGGTTGTCTGGATGGACATCCATCACTACCAGCTTGTGTGAAGAACATTAAGTTAAAAGGGCATGACCAAGCATAAATTGAAAGGCCCTCCACAACTCCAGGGCAGCAGTGACCTTGTGAGGCAATTGCCTTCACTCTGAGACACTGCAGTACAGACAGACAGACAAAGTTAACACACATCCATGGGTTTATCAAACCAATTTTAGTTTAGAAAAGCTCACATGTTTATGCATTTACAACAGCCTGAAAGGAAATCCTTGCACAAAGCTGGGCCTTATCATAAGCACACAAAAATATACAAAAGAATTAAATATGTGTTTTAGTCTTACATTAGTATTTAGCAAAATGATAATGTCCTGCTTACAAAGAGAAGGTCAGGGGACAAAGAGGGACAGTTTCCAACTATGAACACCTACAGTACAGTCTCTCCAAATTAGAATGGTGATGTAGACCTTCCATTCAATAGCGAACCATTATTTTATTGTGCTGTGACAATCAAAGAGCACTGGCTCTGTAGCTATGAGCAAGCATTACATACCCCTTTTGTGCTCTTCCCAACCAGAAACCAAACAGCTGTACATTACAAACAAACAAACAAACAACAAAAAAAAAAACCCACACCACCAAAAAAACCCTGCTCCACACTTGATAGCAATTAATATAGCAGATATATGACCTCCAAAATTTCACATTAATTATTCTCAAGTAGGGAACAAATTTTTGAATGTTTGGGTGTTTTTTTCCCAGGGAAAACTGTACAAGTTTGTATTTTTATATTTCCCCTTTGCTCTGGTTTATCATTCCCCAATTTGCAAACTCAGTCTGGATGGTAAGTCTGCATAAATGCAGAAAGCAGAAACAGCCCATGATTCAGAAAGCTGAGGGAGGCTGTGATGCCAAAAGGTATGAAGTTTTGAAGTTTTGACAGAATTCTAATGCAGAGTGGAATGTTCCTCTATCTAGGTTCCCAGGCCACTTCTTTGGACAGACTTAGCTAATAAATGTATTCTGAGTACCAGGCTTAAGCCGTCCTTATTCCATCTAAAAGAGCTGCACTTCAGCTCTCCTTCTTAAACTCTGAATTCAACAAAGAATAGTAATGCTTTGAGGCTGAAAATCTCTAAAACCACCCAGTGCCAACTTTAATAGGAGCAGAATTAGGTCAACAGTAAAATTCACTCCCTCCAGGAACAGAGTTGAACCATCCAGTTGAGCACAGAAGAAATTCTCACCATGTGTTTCCATATTTCCCAAGTCCCTTGGGATTTGTAAATACTAAAAAAATAAACTTTATATATATATATCTCCAAATATTGCTGTAGAGCAGAAAGCTCTACTTTACTGGAGAAGCAAAACAACAAAAAAGAGAGATTGAGCCTCCCTCACAGTTAAATATTAAATAAGTGCATCTTTTCAAGTGCCGCAAACCTGATGGGATAGAAGATATGAAGTTGCAAGTGATTAGAACAAGTGAGGTGGGAGTCGGGGGTGTAAGAAGGGCCAAGAGGAAAGCAAAGAGGAAAGCCAAATCACATTGGTTCAGTCAGGTATTTAAAATGGGTTTTCTTTAATTACCTGAACTGTAATACAAATTAAAACTGAATTTCTTGTTCACCATATATTCATTGGAGGGGAGGGGATGCAGCTGGCGATTTCCAGAGCAGTTCAAGCTAAAACAGACTCAGTTCTGCAGGACTGAACAGGAGCCAGTTTTCCTCCTTCTCAAAAGACTGAAAAGCAACTTGGCAGCAGAGAGTCTGAATGCAAGTTCCATCTCAGAAATACTTACGAAGCACAACAAACCTGTGGCAATTGTGACTGAACTCATTAAAATCACTACAGATTATTTAAAGCCCTCATGCCCGACATTCAGGTCCTTCACTATGCTTTAAATGCCCAGGAAAAGAAGCTGCAGACAGGGCAGAAATTAGGGCTTTAATACTGTGGCTGATCGCTAAACGACCAGTAAAAGGAGTTTGGTGCCCCACCATATTTTTGGCATGAAATGTTACACAGGATTGATTGTAGAACTTCACTTTGGTTTTTAAATCTTTTGCTTTCTGATGACAGAACTATTGATGATACAAATACCCAAGACCAGCTTTCAGTCTGGATAATGACCTGAAGCAAAGTAATCAGATCTCTTGGATCAGTGTCTGTTTCATGATACGAGGTAAGATTAATAGTTTCATGCTGATTTGCCATTTCCTAGAGTGGTGTTAAATTACAAATTTACAGGGGGATGAGGGGAAGGTATACTGTATGAAACTCTTAGAAAAGGGCAAAACCAAAGCACAGTTATCATAATATAAAACCATAAAACAATCACAGCCCTTGGGGGACCAGAAGCTCTGTGCAGCCTCTCATGTGTCAGATCATCACAGGGTGCCTGGTTATTTCATGATAAGATTATCTAATGTTAATCTCACCACTAGAATTGCCTGCAATAAAAATGTTACCAACTTTCTAATTTTAATTACTGGGTTTCTGAAGATAACTACTTCAATTCTGTTTAAGAAAAACACTCCCTGTGGTTTCTGTAAAGCTGGGAGTGCTTCAAATATCAAACTTGTAGATTGGATGACTTTCAGTGTCTTTAATTCTGTGATTATTAACTCCTCCCTTCCCTCCTATTTTCACCTAGTCGTTCTGACAGAGGACAATGTTTATGCATATCGGATAACACAATTTCTTCTGTTTTGTTTCACAAACTACACCGAAAAAATGCCAAAAACCTCAGAAGAAATCCATAATGCACCTATAAGAAGGCATTCTTGAAATAACGCAGAAGGGGAAAACTATTTCCTACCCCAAAATTGTCAGCATAATGACCTTATTATAAGGTAGCAGAAGCCTTCAGAACAACTTCAACAGCAGAAGCCAACAAGCTGACTCCCAGGATGAGGTTTCATTTGAGCGATTTCTTCAGAACCTACCACTAACATACCAAAGAGATCATCTCAGGTGTTAGTTACGTCACCTGGTGTTGATGTAATAACACACACACACACACACACACACACCACCCCTTGCATTATAATTCTCATACCTGTAAACCTTTTTAGCAAATCTCTTTCTCCCGCTATTCAATGGACAGCAGCAAATCACTGCAGAGCCATACAAGCTATTTATTGTCATAGCACTCCAACTGCAAACAAGACACTTCAAAAGGAGACACTGTGCACAAACAGTTTAAGGAAACAGTTTTCAGGAACGGTGAGGGGTGGGATTCCTCAGGAAGAGAAAGGAAGTGCAACATTACATAGGAGGGGGGGGAAAAAAAACAAGCCGGAGAACAGACACTTTCAAGAACCTCCTCCTGTGCCACAAAGCAGCTTGGCCTGGTCCAAAACCACACTCCATCGGGGACCCTAGTTAACTTATTAGCAGTCCACAATCAAACCTTATTATAATCAAAATAAGGACATAATGTTACAACAGAGGGATACAGAATGAGTTTCTCACAGAAGTTGTAACATGGTAAAAACCAAATAACTATGTCCTAATCAAACTCTCACCGGATATTATCCTACTATTGTAATTTTCTGTAAGTGAAACTGAAGAATAAGAATAGCTGAAGACAATTTAAAGAATAGATTTGTCATGTTACTCACTAGTATGATACAATTTGCTTATACATCAGATATTTTATATATGCATATATAATCTATTGTCTGCATTTCTCTTGTGCTTTTAGCATAAAAATCATTACAGAAAAATCTAGATGTGTATTTCTCCTGAGTTCACCAGTACCTGCTGTTTGTTTCTCACCTGAAGTCATAATCCTGTCTTTGACATCATAATCATTTGCACAGCCACCAATTGAGATGTCACAAACAGAGGATTATGGCCAGGTGGGGAATAAACAGCAGGAACAGATGAACTCTTAAGAAACAAAAATCTTGTTTTCATGCAAATGTCCTTCGTAATAGAGAACAAAAGAACAAAGGAAGAAAAATACAATGGAGAGAAAATACTAAAAGCCGGATTGTTTCTAAATACATGATCTCCCTGAAGTTTCCTCTGAGGAGTCAGCTGCTGATTAACAACTACATAAATCATTACAAAAATAAAACAAAACTTGATATCTGATGATAGAACCACCCCACCGCCACAACCACACATAAACACAGTTTTCTACTTAACATGAAGTCAGCAGAAATACAAGGCATTTTGAGGGAACTTGTAACCTTTAGAGGTATTTATATACATTATGCCTGAATATTCCTGGCAGTAATTAAGGACCATTATCCTTGTTCTACAGAAGAAGACACTGAGGTCAAGAAACATGCAGGATCTCTCTGAATCTTAGTCAGAATGAGATCACTTAAGACATAGACATTAAAAAATTCAAACCTGAAGCGGCCCAGATTTTGGACCAACAGAAAACCCATAGCTCTGGTTACAGTCCTAAGGGAGGCTGTTAGAGAAAGCCTAGTCTGGTTTAACAGTTCAAAAGAGTTAAGAGAATTATGAACAATTTTTATATTAAAAAAAATCATTCATAAATGAATCTGTCTTAAATTGATTCTAGCTATCAGTCTGAATGCCAATATGCAGTCCTGGAAAAAGAAATTAAAAAAATCAAAACTGCAATCCAGATCGAAAACAACAGAATCTTTGTAGGTAAAGAAAAATCCAATCAGCTACATTGATATTGCTCAGAAATTCTTCTGGTTCCACTTCTAGTCTCTTCTTTTATTTGGCTTTGAGTAAGCAGTACTAAATCGTAGATTGGTTAAATTGCCATGTTCTTGGCACTGCTGCTATACCCATATCAGCATAATCAATGTTTCTGCACCAGTCTAATAGGAAATGCATTTTTTGAAAGAGTCAAAAAACCTGTGGTGCTTCACAAACTTGTGTTCTGCCTCACTCTTGCCTGTGATGATGCTGAACGTATGCTTCCAAGTGTCACAGTATAGCCTACAGTTGAAACAATTCCATCATCTACCTGCATTCCAGTTCCCATACAGTCTTCTGGACATACCCTGTCCAGATCTTGTCACAGCACAGCAGATGTGGCAGCTCATCTCCTCAGCAGTTAAGCAGAGGAGGAACCTTAGCATGAAAATTGTGCCTTCTGTCCTCTTCCTTTCCCTTCTCCAACTTACAGTGCTGAACTATCAGGATATTTCAAGTTCATTTGACTTGTCCATATAGCCTTCCTGTAAATAAATGTGCCATTTGACAAAGGAGTTAATTCAGTAGAAAAAATTCTTGGCTTTGCCAACAATCACCTCGTATTGTGGAACAGACCCCCTTTCCTCCAAACCTGAAACAGCTGAAAGCAGCATTCTCGCTTTTAAGTACTAAGAGGTGTGACAGCAGACTACTGCTAACAACACCTAACAGTCTGGGTATCCGTACAACACAACTAACTTGGAAAAAAACCTAAGTACTATGTATGACATTTATTCATGACTTCAAGTAAATAAGCTGCTGAATAACTCAAGGCTAACCTAGAACTTTATACTTCATGGACAAACACCTGAATATCCTAACTAGATACTAACTGAACTGTAATTGCGCTCAAGTTGTATTTAGCTTTTAAAACCGATGTTTCTATGTCACACCTCAAAAAAAATTTGGCTGCACAAAACCTTATTAATTTTCCCAGGCATCGCAGTCCATTTTAATAAAAGATACTATGTCTACCTAAAAATCTTGTCCCACACTTGCTTTTATACCTATGGTGTACTGTTTTGAAATAGAAGCCTTATTCATCTACAATGTTTCTGAGAGTCTTCTTTAAACCTGTCACTTTCAGAGTCCAGCTGGTAAAATAATGTTTTGCTCTTGTGCAGATTTATGTATTATGTATTAATAAGGCTCAAATTCTATATTCAAAAAGTAGGTATGGATATTTATGAATAACCTAAAGAAAATTGCTTTACAGAAAATACATTTAAATTCCTCCATTTTTTATAAAGGATGACAGGCAGTTTGTTATGGTAGTAACCACTCTGAATGTGCAAAGTGATGTTTAACTGTGTTCATGTGTCTTATTGGTGGCAGTTACCACGCTCGCAAAACTTTTTCTATTCATACCAGAAGTGACAGACATCCAAGAACACGGCCAAGTAAGAGCAGAGAGCAAGCAGTGTGGAAGTCATAGTTTTATCTCACCTGTGTTGAAGCTCCTCATCTAACTGGAAAACACCGATACTTTTAACGTCCACTTTTCTAAGAATTTACAAATTTGTACTGAAAGCAGAAGTTTTATGATTTTTGGAAAGAGCAATGTTGTGTTATTGACCCTCATTTTAGGTGGAGGGAACACAAGGTGGAATCAATTCTACACAAATATACATCCCAAACCTGTATTTCCTTAACACCTTTATAAAAAGGTGAGCAGCACTCGTGCTGAGAATCACCCACTGAGAATTCCAAGACACAGCCTCTAGATAACATACTGCAGTAATGGATAATGAATACTCTAGGAAGGATCTGGTAGAAAAACGCCAGCTAAAATATTTCAACACCGAGGAGACAGTAAACCTTTAAGAATGAAACAATCTCCTGTTAGAAACGTAAGTGATGAACTACATTGTACTTTGTTCAAGGTAAAAAGAACACAGGACGTAAAACCATACTTGTGAAACCAAGGACAGACAGCCAGTCCCACCACACCTGTACAGTCCGAAGCAGCAGCATTTCATTCCAAGAGGCCATTGGTGTCTGCCGTTAAAGGGGAAAAGTCTGCTAGGTAACAGTATAACTGATGTGCCTCCCAGCCAAAAATCCTCACTATTATAAAACTGATTGCTAAGCAGAGCTTTAAATAAAGTTTGGAAGTGAAATGCTCTGAAATGTTAGCCTGTGATTTCTGAAATTAGAGGTCAACTCTATTACCCCTTGATGCTTGACTTCTGAAATTCCTTAAAATATGGCACTTGCTTCCCATTTTCAGGAACACACCTCATGCAGTCAAGCATATGGAGTCAATAAAGGTGTCTCTTCATCTGCCATCTGAAGCTTTGTTTTTCTCACTTATAAATTACAACTGGTTTTAGTAATAGCAATCCCTGCACACATTTGAAATGCACTTCCATTTTCCATGTTGCAGAACTATATGGCTTAGTAAACACACGCAATTTAGGTTCAAAACCATAGCTCCAGGCACTGCATATCGAGAATTTTATAATACTGAAAATTAATGCCTTTTTTGCATATGCTTGAGCTATAAATTAAAAAACTATGTCTTATGTATCAATTGGGATTTTCTTAGCCTTCATTTTAAAAAAGAATCATGCATACAGAGTTGCGTTTCGGTTTCTTCTCTGGGCTTTTAATAAGAGAATATGAATTTTTTTTGGTTCATCAAAAGCAACTAGAACTCTAGGAGTCACGTATTTTATACTGAAATTTGTATATGTTCAACTGCATCAGTTCAACTGCATTCAAAGGTTGATACCTCTGAATTCAATTGTCAGACTGAAAAAAATTGGCACCTGCATGTACTGTACTCACGACAGTACCCAAGTAGAATAGTCAAGGTAATGGTCATAATTTCTTTTAGCACAGAAATCTACAGTCCCCATATCAGAGGTGGGTAGAAAATAAATGAGGTTATGATAATTGCTGGAAGTGGGGCACAAGTGTTAAACAGTGCTTTGAAGCTGTTCTTTCTTGCAGACCTCTACTCCATCACAAAACCACCATTCTCCCATGTACATGGAATGAAAATGCTTCTCTCCTGGCACTGCTGGATCAAGGCAGGAGACTAAGGAGGTATAGAGGACTTTCTGAGGCCACATGAAGAGGGAACTCAGAACAGATAACTGGAATTGAGCTTTTCCTTCAAAGTTTACCCTTAACTGCTCTTGCCTCACCGTAGCTTGCTACTACAATCATCCCTCCGGTTACTTCTACCCCAACTGTGCTAAGCAAATAGCAAAATAAGCAAAATAGCACAAAACAGGCAAGTTTTGTCTAAGTTTCAACCATGGGACCGGCGTAACAGCTAGAATTTAGCATTTACTTGCCTTGGCTCTTATCCAGCATGTGTTCTGATAAACTGTGCTACATATTTACTGACTGGCTACCTACAGCTATGCACATGCATGCCTATCAATTCCCACCATTGTTGGGAGCTATTCCATTTCTCAAGTGGCATTTGTTCTAGGCATTTGGTTTATATTTCACAATTAATCCTGCTTGACTTTGCTGAATGAAAGGCCTTTTTTTCATTAGTCTTTCAGTGTCACCCAGTATTACTCAACATAATTCTTCCTGTTTATGTTAGTTTCTCTGCAGTTACTACATCTAACATTACTTAGGTCCATATCTAACACCAATCCCTTTAAAACAGGTGCAGATCCATAGGTGTTTGTCACCTGAACCTTTGGACAAGCCAAGGATAATCTGGCTCAACAATTTGTTCAGGAATATAAAACTGCTGTACAGGGTCTGAGCAAGCATCAGTCCAGCTGAGTAGCTGGTCTCTAGCAGCCTCTTAGCAGCCCCAATGACGACAAGGAGGAACTGCTCTTGGTGTAGAGGTGCCATCATCCAGGGGACTGCCCAGAGTTCCCACATGGCCTGCCAGCCACAACAGAAGAGTGCTGCTGGGATGAACCATGTCACCTTGAAAATATAATCTGTTTTATATAATTGATGAGAAAAAAAGTTATAAAACTGCAAACACAGTGGGGCTTGGACTCTGAAGAACTAGCTAAGTTTTCTGCCCAGATGATGGACTACACATGGGATCTTATGCAAGTAATTTAGCCTCATCTGGTCAATTTTTTATTTTTTACTATTTTTTTTTCTTTTTTAGATAAAACCATGGCTATTACTGAGTGCTTATTGAACATGCAAAAGAAATAGGGCAAGATTTTTGCTCTCTGCTTGCTAACATAACCTCACAGCTTCTGTAGGTTTCTGTTTCCCACCCCAGGCTGCTCAGTTACCAAGGTCTGAATGCTGCAGCAAGCCATAGCTTAGGGACCCCTTAAAATTACAGCTACAGTAGAAGTGGCCAACAGACAGCCAAGGAAAAAGCTCTGAAACAACTGTTGGTTCTTACTCCTCTCTGATGCCCTTAAGCATCACGTACAGTCCCCCACAATACAGAAGGGAAAGCCTAGAGCAAATTTAACCTAGCTAGCTGGGATGCAAGGCCAGGCCACAGAAGATTCAAGGACAGAAAGGCTTCACCCTGAAATCAGCAAGCTGTCTCAAAAAAACTCTCGAAAAAAACAACTCAAACAGACCTGATTTGGAAGATCCCTTTCATTTTTGCCATACATTAACCATAAATAAGACAGAATTGGAAAGTAGGCTTTTCCTTCTTTATCTTAGTTATTTGCAATCAGATTATGTTTCTGCTCCAAATTCAGATTTAAAACCTTGTGGATATTATGCTTCCAAAAGTAAAACTAACATGTAAAAGATAAAAAAGAACTTTCAACATGCTACCTAATACAAAATTTTTTGCCTCCCAAGTAGAGACAGAAGTGATTCAATAAGCTAGTGGTGAGGGGAATCTATTAGCTTATTTTCCTGTGAATTTTAGGAGCTCACGTGCATTATTAGGAATTACATCATGTGATTTCAGAGAACTCCAGTAATTTTTAAATGTCTTAATTCATAAAAGCTATTAATTAATTACATAAATGAGAAGAATTTGAAAACAAGTATCACCTTCCACTTCACAAGTGCAATGACTGAGCCAGGCTGCCTGCTTATAAAAGAGGCACCTAAAAAATTACGAACAATTTTAGAGAGAAAAGAATTATCCATTAATGTTTCAAACCAGCACATGCAACTTGTATGCAAGCCAAGTTCAAATCAAAGTTTTGGGATTTGGGTTTTGGTGTTGTTTTTTTTAAACATTCAGACTACAAAACCCATGGAGATACATTTTGCTCGTGTTTTTCCAGCAGTGGAATCTCCCTGGAACTGGAGTGGTGCCAAAACCCACAAGGCTTAATCTCAGCAATGGAAGCCTTCCTACAGTCACTTTTTGAAGGTAACTTTCAAAGTCTTTCCCATATTACAAATATACTAAATGCACTGAAATATAATTTTCTCTAAATAAAATGGTATTCATCAAATCTTCAACCTATTATCCCACATTCTCTTCTGGAACAGACATGTCAATAGAACAGCATCGTCAATCAATCTGATAGATTTTGAGTGTATCCACAATGAACCTACCCTGCAATAAATTGGCTTAAGTCATTTAAAGACTCCTATCTTAATGTTAGGAGAAGAAAAATTATTATTTTGATCTATTCCTGCTCCCCTTAGAGCACCTTGGGCAAGGGCTAAGCATTAAAAAGAAAAATAACCAACAGCTGTATTACAGCAATCAAGCCTAAATAAAAATGACTGATCAATCCAGAGGAGAAAATATAAAAGACATCATTCCATATATAACACATAGAAAGATTTTAACTCAGAAGTTTTCAACTGTGTCATATGTGTTACACTAATTAAATAAGCAGACAGGGTGCCAAAAATGTAGGTAGGTAGAACACCCACATTTTCTTCCTTTTCAATCTTTCTCTCTAGATTACCGAAGTATCTAAAATTGTATCATTTTACACACACTTTTCTATTAAAGTCCTTAGCAAGAGCACCATAGGAAATGATGACCCAGCAACTGTTACGTGGATTTTTCTGCTAGTATCTACAGCACCACAAGAAGAGAGCCCCAGAATCTCTCCCTCCTTGCATTTGGCAAGAATTTGCAATTCCTTTTCAGAAACTATTCCCTTTTCACTTCCTCCTCAATGCATGTTGCATTACTTTTCTTGGATGAATCCCAGCTATCTTGTGCTGCATCTCAGACTCCTACCACCTAATTTCAAAAGCTTGTTTTCCTTCATGAAATGGTTGTGCCTGAAAATACAGTTGCCACTTAAAACTATCTGTAGTTCACTACAATTTCATCAAATGGCACTAAGTAATTGCTTAGCTGAAATTATAAAGAAAGAAGAAGGTTCACCAAGAGGCAGTTTCTGCTGGCCATATAAAAGACATGTCTGACATTAAAGCAACTTAATACTTTTGAAAGCTGCTGAGGAGCTGAATGCTCTCAGCTTTCACCAGTTTCAAAGAGTCAAGAACACTCAGCATCAGCAGTATTACTTCAAGCCCATGTCAAATCCCACTTTATATGAATATAACTTTAAACACGTAAAATAAGCTAACTATAACTGAAAACAGCAACATGCATAGAACAGAATTTAGAGGGCCAGTTTCCCAAGGCAGAGGATCACCTGCAAGGGAGCAGCAAATCACCCTTCCAAGGGCTAACCAAGAAGTCCTTCAGAAGAAGCCCAAGCCAGTATTCCCTTATACATGAAGGCACACAAACCTGTCTCTAACTCTTCTGATACTGTAATATCACCCTAAGAAGTTCCCCAAAGTAAATTTTAGACTACATCTATCATTCTGTTCAAATCAATTTTCTTCAATGCACTGCATTGAAGACTGGCTGAGATACGTCTGGCATCAATGACAGCACCATGAAAACTGAAAAATTACCTCCAAAAGGGTTTGAGAAGAAAATGCTCAACACTGTACTTCATATCACTGAGCCTAAAACAGAGCATGCTGTTCTATAATGCTCTTTCACAGTACTACCATTACAAAAAACCTGAGATGTGTTAATGACAGACAGTAATTTACAACATCAGTGAGCCACTTCAAAAGACAAACACCTAAGAAGCAAAATATCATCGTATGAACTAAAAGGTTAACACCAAATAATAGGCCATAGTTATACAGAACACTAAAAATGGGTGTGGTATGATGAAACAGGAAATAAGGGCTATAAAAATGCTTTCTGATAGCAAACCACAAAATAAGTCTTCCATGGGAAGCAATGGAAGCCAACTTTCATGCTATTTAGACTGGACAAAAATGTTTAAAGAAAGATCTGGAATGAGAGAAATCCTGCAGTGGGAGCAAGGAGGGGAAGTCTATGTGTCTATTACACACATAGACTGAAAATACAAGGATTAGATGAATCACCAAAAGTAAAACTGGAAATTTGGAAATCTGGGGGGGGTGGGGCACAACACACAACAGAGAAGGAAAGGGTAGAGAAAAATCTCTGTCTGTAATGTTTCTGATTTTTATATCATCACTCCAATTCAATGAAAGACAGCAACAATCTCCAAGCAGAGTTAACAACCACACACAGAGGCAATAAATATGGATTGAAAATGGAACATCTAATAAGAAAAGAAAGTCTTTCTCTTTCCTGCAAATGGAGGACTATGATGATTCAAATGAAAAAAAACATAGCAAACAATATTCATAATATATGGTTTCTGCAGGCTACAGAAATCATTGCGAGGTGCTGTATACTGCAGAGTTTTATGACATTTTTTGGCTGAGTTCATGATTAGGAGATTACATAAGCTGTTTATTACTTGCTGCAGCCTATGGAGCAAAAAAAATGAACTGGTCATTTAATTTACACTAAATTTGTACCAGATAGCAGAAAAAAGCAAAGCAAGTCAATGAAGACAGAGCAAGCATTAAAATGCTGCAACAGAGAAAACAGCACAATTTTCCAGTATTGTGTTGTATAGCAAAAAGAAATAGTCTGGTAAAAGACGATTAGTATAAAAAAACTCTTGAACTCTGCCTGGACCCATGGGTCAACACCTACCAACAGAAATGTCTGCATGTGTATTCACATACACGAATGCATGAGCATAGCAGTTGTGGATCAACAAGGGAAGAGCTTCAGAACAACATGGGGAAGGGAGGAAAAGAACAGCAATTCAGTTTTCATGTTTCCCCAAAGTCTCAACTAGAACTAATCAAAATGAATTCATCTGAATGTCTGTGATGGCCAAAAATTTAGTCACACACAGTCTGGCTGTCCAAATGAATGGTGAGGAAAGAGCTCACATCAATCAGCTTCATCTAAGAAGATTGGCACAACTTCAATAGGGATTGACAGAGTTCAGTGCCTGCCAGACTGATGAGCCAAGCACCAAGCTGAAAATATTCTGACTATTCATAATGACATTGCAGTGTAGGGCCTTTGATTAATTAATTCAGGAACTAAATCTTTCAGTTATTGTAAGAAGAATATTAGAGGTAGCAGTTTCTCACCCTTTACAGTATGGAAATCCACATCCCACTGCCCTGCACTCAAGCCTGCACTGGTACCCTTACTGGAATGCCTTTAACTGCTGCGACACAGGGTCTAGTGTACACTCCAGTTCCTCCCCTCCCTCAAATCACTTACTTTCCTACAAAATAAATAAAACAATGTAAACGTTCAGTGCCTTGCCTTTGAGAGGTGTTGCTAAATGAGCCTTCTTCAAGCCACAAAAGCAAGATTAGTCTTAATTGTTACTAATAACGTTATCTTTCAGCACTCTCCAAAAAACCCTCTGACAAAAAGCAGGGCCCTCACTCGGGCACTGGGAAATGTTGCTAGCTAGCATTACTGTCCCAGTTGATCACCACCACTTTTCCTGTCTTTTGATATACACACAGAGATCTCTTTCCCTTAGTCTACGGGCCACCCCTCTAAAATGTCCGTTGAGTTCATTTAGTCCAGGACTTTGGGCTCCACCTCTCACAGCAGTCCCTCAGGGCAGGAGTGGGGGGGTGGGGTGGACTGCTGCTTGCTGAAGCCAGTTCTAGTTAACCACTGCTGCGCTTGTCCAGTTCTATCATCAAAATTCATTCCTCATTACTCTGGGTAATTCTACTGTAATACCATTGATATGGTATACAGCAACCATAGTAGTGATGACATGCAGTATTATATAGCAATTAAAGTTATACAATTCAAATCATTGGCTATTCTCACCCAGAAGCAAATCCCCTTGTGGTACACATTAGGCTTCCCCATCCTTCCATATTGCCCACCAAGTGCACCCAGGTTCTTGAGCAAAAGTAATCCCACAAATGGGTTTGCCTTTGCCTAAGGCAGGAATACCCCAGACTTTTTTCCCTAGTGCACTTCTTATACGCAGTACAGGAGCTTTACCCACTTCTACTATACATTCGATTAGGCAGGATTGGTAGATCCCCTGGTGTTGACTAACCAGGTGGCTTTTGTTAAATGCGTATCCCAGTGTTTGAAGGTCCCACCACCAATTGCTCTCACTGTAGTCTTCAACAGTTCGCTGTACCGTTCGATCTTCCCAGAGGCTGGTGCATGATAGGGGATGT
Organism: Falco rusticolus; assembly: GCF_015220075.1. Lineage (NCBI taxonomy): Eukaryota > Metazoa > Chordata > Aves > Falconiformes > Falconidae > Falco > Falco rusticolus. The sequence continues at coordinate 75,436,783 of NC_051210.1, read as the reverse complement.
GATATACCCACTCAAAGCCATGCTCTTTGGCCCAGGTGTCTACAACATTGTTGAAGAAATTAGTCCTGTTTTCTGATTCAATTCTTTCTGAGGTGCCATGTTGTAGAGGAACGAAGCTGGGTTAATTATCATTGATAACATACAGCTGTGGGCTGGCTTCAGGGGTGGCAGGTTGGCTGATGTAGACAAGGTGCAGCTGTGGCTGGTTCCGTTAAGAGGCTGGGCAGCCAGTGAAGAGAGAGCAGCCGAGGAAGAGAGAGGAGGAGGAAGCAGAGAGAAGAGAAAGAGCATGCCCTGGATGAGGAGAGACTAGGAGAAGGCAGCAGAGGAACCAGCATCAAGAGTATAGTATGTTGGTACGTGATGGTAAAAGACCTTGTTGCAGCCAGCTAGTTTGGAGAGTGCTGCGACACCATGTCACCATAAAACTTGCTTTCCAAGGCCCCAGCACGGTGTTCCGGGTGGTGGCATAGAGAATGGGACAGGTTTCCAGCCATCCAGTGGTTGCTTCTACCATTGTAAGCACATGGCACTTGCCTTGGCTGGCCTGTGAGAGTGTGACAGAATCAATGTGCCCCGCCTCCCCACAGCTATATTTTAGCCATTGTCCTCCATACCAAAGAGGATTTAACCGCTTGGCTTGCTTAATTGCAGCATATGTTTCACATTAATGGATAACATATGCAACAGCATCCACAGTCAAGTCCACCCCTCGATCATGAGCCCATCTATATGTTGCACCTCTACCTCGATGGCCTGAGGCATCATGGGCCCACCAAGCTATTCATAATTCACCCACACATTGCCAGTCCAGATGCACCTGAGACACTTTAATCTTAGCAGCCTGATCTACTTTTTGATGTTCTTCAGCAGCCTGACTCCTGGGCACATGAGCATCTACATGACTTATTTCTACAACCAGGTTCTCTACCCAGGCAGCAATATCTAGCCGCCCAGATGGGTTTGGCCCTGCACCACCAGTCGCTCTGCTTCCATTGCTGCAGCCACCCTCACAGGGCACTTGCCGCCATCCGTGAGTCAGTATAGAGACAGAGCACTTGCAACTCTTCTCAGTTAGCAATGTCTAAAGCCAGCTGGATGGCTTTCACTTCTGCACATGGCTCGATTCACCTTCTCCTTCAGCAGTTTCTGCGATTTGTTGTATATGACTCCATACCGCCGCCTTGCACCTCCGGTGCTTTCCCACAATAAGACAGGGCCCACCAGTGAACAGGGCATATTGCTTCTCCTTTCCTTGTTGTTTGCTATACAGTGAGGCCTCTTTAGCAGCATCACCTCCTTTTCTAGCAATACTACAACATCTTTGCCTTCTGGCCAGTCCATGATCATTTCCAATATTCCTGGATGACTGGGGTTTTGAGCCCAATGTGTGATCAGCGCAAACCACTTACTCTACGTAGCAACAGGTACATGATGTGTAGAAAGGACCCTCTCTGTGAACATCCACCCTGGCACTGGTAGTCAGGGTGCCAGGAGGAGCTGCGCTTCAGTACCAACCACTTCCCAAACAGCTCAGACTCCTTCGCACGCTGCCAGTATCTCTTTTTCAGCTGGAGCAGGCTTCAGACCCTCTGTAGTGCAAACTCCAAAACCCTAGGGGCTGACCTTGAGTCTTCCCTGGTGCTTTCTGCCAGAGGCTCCAGGTAGGGCCACTCCTCCTGGCTGTGGTGTAGAACACATTTTTTACATCTTGTCCTGCCCAGACTAGCCCAAAGGCTACTGTATTAATTACCTCCTGTTCAATATGTTTCAAGGCTTGTTGTTGTTGAGGGCTCCATTTGAAATTGTTCTGCTGCCAGGTCACTTGATAGAGGCAGCTTACAATCAGATTCTTAAATTTGGAATATGCATTCTCCAAAAATCCAAAATGCCTAGGAAAGCTTATGTTTCGTTTTTGCTACTTGGTGGAGACATAGTTGATATTTTGATGATCACATCTATTGAGATCTGAAAACATCCATCTTGCCCTTTTATTCCTAAAAACTGGATCTCCTGGGCATGTCTCTTGACCTTACTTTGTTTTACGTCAAAACTGGCTTTCAGAAGGACTTAGATAGTTTTCTCCCCTTTCTCAAAAACTTCTGCTGTATTGCCCTATGCAATGATGACATCAATGTACAGCAGGTGTTTCAGACCTTCACCCCATTCCAGTGCAGCCTAGATCAGTCCGTGGCAGATGGCAGGGCTGTGTTTCCACCCCTGGGGCAGTCAGTTCCAGGTGTAGTGGACACCCCTCCAAGTGAAGGCAAACTGTGACCTGCACTCTGCAGCCAAAGGGGTTGAGAAAAACACATTAGCAATATCAATAGTGGTATACCACTAGGGTGTCTTTGACTCCAGTTCATTTTGAAGTTCTAGCATGTCCAGCACAGCTGTTCTCAGCAGCAGCATGACTTCACTCAAGCCACAATAGTCTACTGTTAATCTCCACTCTGCCTTAGACTTTCACACTGGCCATATGTGACGTTAAAGGGCAAGTCTTGCTGATCACTTCTTTGGTCTCCAGTTGATGTATCAGCTTATGGATGGGATGCAGGGAGTCTCAGTTGGTGCGATACTGCCATCAGCACACTGTTGTGATAGTGATCAGCACCTGTTCTTCAGCACAATTTCCAGCAACCCCACAACAGAAGGGTCCGCTGAGAGACAGGCAAGGTAGACAGTTGCTTAATTTCCTGCGTCTCCAACAATGCAGCTATACCAAAAGTCCAGCGGTACCCTTTTGGGTCCTTGAAATGCCCTCTTCCTGAGACAGTCCATGCCAAAAATGCAGAGCCTCTGGGGCAGTCACAGTGTCATACTTTTGCCACCCCTTCCCTGCCAGGCTCACTTCAGCCTCCAATACAGTTAGCTGTTGGGATCCCCCTGTCACTCCAGAAACACAAATGGATTCTGCCCGTTTATAGCTTGATGTCATTAGCATACACGGTGCACCAGTATCTACTAGAGCCTTACACATTTGTGGGTCTGATGTGTCAGGCCGCCAGATACACACAGTCCAATAAACCCAGTTGTCCCTTTCCTCCACACAGCTGGAGCCAGGGTCACTCTAGCCCCAGGCACAGTACTCGCTACTCACTTCTTACAAATACAGAAGTCCCTTCATTAGTAAGATCACCAAGATCAGCCCTTCCACTCTGTCTGGGAAGCTGCCCACTGGAGACTGCAGCAGCCATTTTCCTGGAAAAACCCCCTTTTGTGATTGTTTTTCTTTACAATTCACACATCTGTGCCTCTAGGGTCAAGGAAGATTTTCCATCCTACTTCCTCATGTCCTCTCTACAGTCATGCAGGTAAAACCACCATACCCTCTCTACTGAGCAGAGGAACACTTAATCCTAATAGCAGAGACACTGGTCCATACAGGTGGGCAGCAGCATCTATCAGTTTTGAGTTGCTGGACCAGTTTCTCCACAATCAAGACAAGGCCTGTAGGGAGGAAGAAGAGACTTCCTTTGTGCTGTTGGGACTGGCCAGCCAGTTCATCCATAATTTGTTCCTCTCCATCTTTCCAGGTCATTACTGCCAATGAGTTGGCATACAATGACGATGAACTCCATACAAACTTCTGCCATATGGTCATGTAGCCTTGACTTCATCTAGGTCTTTGGGTAACTGCTTGTTGTCCAAGTCATCATAAATCGCCCCCAGCACAGCTAATTCCTCAGGTACTAAATAGCTCCCTCCATGGTGGTCCACAGATGCCTGGGTGACATAACACCTTCCTCGAAGAGACACCTTTCTTTCACACCTTACAGGAGTTCCCTCCAGAGTCTGAGGGAGGGCTTGCACCCCTTCCCCAAATTCTTTGTCATCAGAGCAAGAGCCCCTCTTTTCCCCTTCATGGCACTGAACAGTGTTAAACAGGGTTTGGTAGGCATGGGGCAGGCCCCAGCATGTTGCAGTGATTTATGTCTCTCTGGAATTGCCAGGGTGACAGCATACTTTTTCCAAATATTTTACTAGTTTTTCTGGATTCTGCACTTGTTCAGAGGTGAAGTTCCAAAACACTGGAGGTGCCCACTGTCCTAGTTACTTGCCTACTATCCCACACACCTTGACACTCTTAACTACCCAGCTTTGAGGCAGATCTATGGGTGGCATTCTTAAAGAGTTGTTTAACCTTAAGACCTGGAACACATTCAGAAGACATAGCAATAGGAACACGCTAGTTTCAGCGTCCCAAGGATACTAAAAATTCTCAAGAGCTATTGTAATTAGCCTGGAGGAGAAGGGGAAGAAGATGAAGGCCAGTGTCTCCCCCACGGACTGGGACCGAGGAGAAAAGGTAAAAGATGTAATTATTAACAGCTCCCGATAGATGGCGCCCGAAGTACAGAGACGGTGGCAATGCCGCGTACAAATACCAGATCAGTTTCGCAAACAGAAATTCTATCGTATCATATACCGATGTTACAACGCACAGCAACATGGTAACCTCAGCCCAGTTCCCACGGGTGATAAACACCGCAACAGTGAACTTCTACTGAAAGTAAGGCGATACATAACTTTAAAAACAAGCACACCAACAACAAGCAAATCAACATTATGACCAGTGACTATTCAACTAACATAATGTATGCTTATAACACATTTATTCTAACGCATTCTAGTCAGATTTGTTATTATCTCAACACAGTGTGCCCCATGTTAGGTGCCAAAAAGGACTGCTGTGGTTTAACCCCAGCCAGCAACTATGCACCACACAGCTGCTCACCCTTTCCCCTGCACAGTGGGACGGGGAAGAGAAGCAGAAAAGTGAGCAAACTCATGGGCTGAGATGAATACAGTTTAATGGGACAGAAAGAAAAGATAATAATAATAATAATAATAATAGTAATAATAAAATATACAAAACAAGTGATGCACAAGGCAATTGCTCACTATTCGCTGACTGATGCCCAGCCAGTTCCCAAGTAGCAGCCCCCAGGCAGCTTTTCCCCCAGTTTATATGCTGAACATAACACCGTATGGTATGAAATATCCCTTGGGTCAGTTTGGGTGAGCTGTCCTGGTTGTGTCCCCTCCCAGCCTCTATTTCTCCAGCCCTCTGCTGGAAAGGCACCAGAAGCTGAAAAGTCTTTGAACTACCATAAACACTACTGAGCACCAACTAAATACACCAGTGTGTTAACTACATTATTCTCATACTAAATCCCAAACACAAAACTATACCAGCTACCAGGAAGAAAATTAACTCTGTCCCAGCTGAAACCAGGACAATTACACATGCAGACAATTAACAGCTTAAAAAAAAAAAAAAAAAAGAAGGTTGATCATTTTAGTGCATTATTGTTCAGACAGAAGAACATTAGTTTTCATTAAGATAAGACCTTTCCACTCATTCTCAGCACTGTATCTGGTCAGAGAAAGAAGGCAAGGTGTCCGCTATATTAATGTATTCCAATTAAATAAAATGGGGTAAGACAAACAGGAAACTTAAACAAGTTGCACTGAAGTTACTGGGCTGCTGCTACACTTTCTTGGGAATGCAATCAGTCACACTGTGTGTGCTTAACAAAGAATTTGAAGGATAAAAGACATCATAAAGAAGACAGACTGAGTAAAAGTCCCTGTTCTAAGCCCTCCACATCCTAAGTTATGTCACCAATCTTGTCCATATACTTATCTGAGTAGAGTACCCAATACAGACTCAGTCCCAAAGTAGTTGCTAATTCTTTCTTCCAGTGTACATAATTTTTCCATTTAGTTATGCTGCTTTCTGTAGCATGATACTTTGCTAAAGCTGCATAGAAAAGCATTTTAAAGGGAAGCGACAAGCCTGACAAACAGAAGTCAGATGCTGGATAAACAGCAGCAAGGAAAAACACGATGATTAAAGCTGGGAGAGGTTATTAAATTACCTTACTTCTCCAGTATTCACTTTGCACTAAGCATGCATTTATTTTTTTGAAATTTCACTTGTTCAAAACTAAAGACTTGCATGCTTCTTGCTGAAATGATGTCAGTCAAGGCTGTGGCCCATGTAAAAGGAGAAATTTAGCTAAAGTCACACCTGTGCTGCTTGGATATGAAAGTGAAAAGGCATTTCCTTACTTTTCATGGCCTCTTAAGCAGTCTTTTTGTTTTAGAGTAAGTCTCACCTGAAAGAACACCATTAAGCTCCATAGCACAGAGGATTCACAACACAGCAGCATGAAGGGCCTCTACAGACCACATACAATGAATGCCTAATGGAAATACACCTGGCAACAGAGGATGTAGCAACTCACTGATTTCACAAATTACACAAGTCTCCAAATTACAATCCATTTTTAAGGGACACACAAAGACTCTGAGGTCTATTACAATTGAAAAGGTGTATTTATGGGCTTGTGGCTCCTCACAGCTCTCAGTTTAGACTTAGAAAGTTTCTATTTCACCCGTTATAATAAAATATTCCGTATAGAGTCTATTTCCTTCTCCTTGGCACTGGGAAGTATGACCTTTAGGACATCCTGGCTTACTTCAAGTGATCTGGCTGCATTTCTCCCTTTCCTCATTCCTCCTCAGTTGAAGATTACTTCATCTGCAGAGCCTAGGGAGGCTTACCTGTAGAAAACTGTACTAAGAATTGCAAAGCAACAACAGGTAAAGAACTATTTATTTCCTCTTAAATACATACTTTCTAAACAAGTGGTCTGCAGTAGTTTCTTGTAGGAATTAAGAGGGTCTATAATGCCAGTACTTAAATCTGAAATTAACTTTAATATTAAAAAAATAATAATTCAGAGCTACAGTTACCTCAAAGCATAAGGACATACACAAGACATTCATGAAAACAAAAAGACTGCTAATTTAAACAGTTATTGGGATCAAGCAAGTCTTGATGCAAATGAGACCATCAATGACTAATTTAAAGTCACCCCATCAAAAATGTATATGCATAAACCTGTACTCATTTCATATCAACCATACATAGAGTGACACCCCCCATTAAACTGCTAACAGGTGACATGGAGAGGAGACTTTTAAAACCTGCACTCCCTTCTTCTGCGCTGCTGTCACTGCAGTGCACTTCAGCCTCCCTGGCTGTTGGCACAGTCACCTCTATGAAAGCTACAGAAGTATTGCAAATTGACTAACAAGATTACCAAATCTGCACTTGACTTGTTCCATAAGGTGTTGATGCATGCAGATATATTTGCCGAAACTACTTCATCCAAGAGGCATCAAATCTCACTGGAGCCCCCTCTATTTTCAGTCCCTAATCCCTAAACCTTTTTAACCTACATGTAACAAAAAATAAGGAGCTGAAAAGGAAGGAGAGGAGATAATGATGCCTGCCACGAAGGCAGCCGATCAGGCAGTGCCTCCCCCAGCCCCTGCACACACAATCAGCACCAGCTGTAGGCCAATTAAACCCAGACGCTCACAGGTGTTCACAGAAATGACTAACACAAAAGAAATTCGCACTTCAGAACTGCAATATTTAAAAGCTTTGAGGTGGAACCAAGAAAGATAAAAGCCCAAATTAAGTTTATTGCCACCCTGTGCTTCACTCTAATGCAGGTTTTGAACAGGGCCTCCCATTGGTATTAAAAGTTGGATGAACATCTGCATTTAAAATACAGGAAACCAAGCACGTGAAGTGCTTTTAAAATGCCATTTGCCATAGTAGATAGGGGGCTTTAGTATATGTTCATTTATTATTATAGTTGTATGGCAATATGGTAAAATATATTTGCCAAGTGGGCAATACAAGCTCAACTCTAAGTCAACATAATATGCTAGATTGCTTAGATTTTCATAAATATTTTTGGTGCTTATTTTTCCCAAACATAACTCTCATTTCCCAAAATAACAATTTCTTTAATTTTTAATGAGAACAAAACCATGGTAAGATCTTATCATGCTCTCTTACGTTCAGATTAAAAACCACAAGAGGGGAGAAAAAGGAAAAGAGAGGCAGCCCCCTGACAACTCTCCATGTTCTCTTAAGTGGGCGAATGACAGGAACTATCCAGTAAGCAAATTCTTTCCCTCTCTCTGCAGAGCAGCAAACAAAGTAACTATAAAATGAATTTCTCTTTATGGTCCTATACCAAAAATATGTATACAAATTAACATCCAAATGTCTTTAATTCCCATGATATGTCTATTAAGCAGCAATTCTCCATAAGGCTGTTTAGCTATCCAAACAGCAGCCTAAAATTATTATCTCTATAAGCTTTCCATAACTTATCACTCAGCTCCTATGAAAAGCCATTAATTTTGGCCTCTCTCTATCTTGGTCTCACAGGAAATATTCTGCAAAGGGATGTAATAAAAATGTGATTTCTACCATCATTTCATTAAAATTCCCTGTTAAATTTCTATCTGAACAGTGTACATAATATAAAAAAACTCAGGGCTCTTATTAATGGTGCTGTTCCTTATGATACGGACTTTAAAAAATAATGAAGACCATTTCTTACTTGTAAGAATATTGTTCATTTTTCATTCCTATTAAAATTTAATCTGGAAGTTGTTTAAAAATGTTTAAGTTTCATTACATTTCAACATCTTAAGAAGGGGAAAGGGCTACCAAGTTCATGAGCAGGAATGCTGTCACTCATCTGTCTCTTCCACTGATATCTCAACAGTAAATCACTTGACCTATCTATGACTCAAGATACCCATTTGCAACAGTTCACTACTCATCCACCTCATGAAAGCACTGTTGAGACAGTGTTTTCTGAAGAGCTTCAGCTCCGTGGGTGGAGAACGATAGAGAACAGAGGAGTAACATCACTTCCTCTACTTCACAGTATCTCTGAGGTTTTGGGAGAGGGGTTTTGGTGGTTTTGTTTGCGGGTGGGGTTTTTGGTGTGGGTTTTTTTTTTTGTTTTCGGGGAGTAGGTGGGTAGTGGGTATTTTTACAGGATTTAAGCAAGCTGAAATCTGCAGGAAATTGTGGTCAATACACTGTAAAAAAACACATTAAAAAGCCATGACTCTTCAGTATGATAGCGTTCTTAGCAACCACCCTATGGACAGGCTAAACCAGAATTGCCTTTTTGAAACTGGAGAACCAAGTTGTGCAGAAGCATAGCCTAGCTCTCAAAAGCGGAAACCCGGCAGCTCTCCCCACTGCCTTTCACAGCAACACCAGGTCATTTAACATTTTAAGAGCTTTTTAGATGCTACTAGTGCTCTATCTTTAAACTGTGTTCTGTGTTTAAACATGTGCAGAGATCCACCTACCTCACCAGCTCCACTGCAAGGGCACAGGGCACACTCCTGCACTCGCTTCAGCAGCCCACTGTGCACCCAAGTCAAGAGAATTAACGTTCTGTGGCAATACCGAGTTAAATGAACTGACAGTAACTCACCAAGAAAACTAAAATCAAACTATCAGAACTAGGACATGCATTTCTCCACAAACATTGTGCTTAAGCACTTTCTACAATCAGGTCTTTTATTCAAGGGTTTAATTTTAGACATCTAAGTATAAAAATTCTGGCCCATACATTTAATGGAAGCGTGCGATTGCCAAGCTGAGAATGTTAAACCTAATTTTAGTTTTCCTTTGCATACTTGTTTTTTCACACAATTTCTGCAACTGAATAGAAAAGTATCTGTGATATTTTCTGGACCGTATTCACAATACTCATTTTAGTCGTTGCATTTTGTGTAGTTATAAAGTCTACTCCAATGAATTAGAGCTTTTTCATTATTGCCAGTGAGACCAAAATTTCATTCTCAGCACTGAAAGTATTTTCTGGCAAATTTTTTTTAGTCCTGAAAACATTTCTATTAAAATTAATGTTAATACATTGTGATCTGCACACATCCTAAATTAGAAACTACAACTTCCCTGAAAGTCTTCTTTTTATACCTTTTTTACTCAATTAACATCCAGCTATTGTGCTACAGGCAAATTTTTGAATTTTCTTCCTCGCATAGATGGTTTCATAACAGGGATATATTGATCTAAACTAGTTTCATTACTACTAATGCTCTACTAAATTTTAAAGACAACACAATATTGAACAGAATAATGTGTTCTATTAATAAGCATGCTATTGAAATACTGAGCAGATTTATTGCATTTGGATGTTCAAATAAACACTAAGATCATTTTCTATAAATCATCTCCTGCCTAAAAAGATGACTGAAATGGGATTTGATTTTTTAAGAAAGTAATAAAGACAATGAAAACTCATTTGAAAAATTAACTAATGGATTTTAATCAAAAAGAGTATTTTCTAATCAGACGTGTTTGGGTTTTGTTTGAAGCAGTACTTTCCCACAGGTACAAAGGACCTCTAAAGGCACTGGCTGTAGCAACAGTTTGAGGAAAGAAGTTTAAAAAGAGATTCAAGCTCTGTTTTGTAAATTAAATAAAGCAGAGATGGCAAAACTTTTAAGTCCATACTGCACAGTACTTGGCTCTTGCACGCATACTTAAGCTGGCTCGAGAACCGGGAGCTAAGTATCCATGTCAGTGCAGTATCTGCCTGAGCCTGCTAATTAAGCCTGCTGAGAAGAACTAATTACTGATGCAGCTCTACCGCTTCTGGGAGCCGAGCTAATACCACTATGCGGTACAACATATCAGCCCATTTGGAGCAGGCTCAGGTACCTGACCAAAGCAGGACACAAGCATGCCCTTAAGTAATTCATTTCTGATATCAAACAACAAATAAAGATTCTGTTTCTTCAGCAGTGACCCAGTATGTGATGTCCCCCAGGCCCCCTCCCCGGTGGTGCCTCATCTGCCACATACAGAAAACACTCTCGCAGGAGTGCATGAGCAGGGAAGGGCGTATTGAAAGACAGGGAGATAAGCACCTACTGATAGCTAGCATAACTGCAACCAAGGGTTTGCACACTCTGAAATCTTCTTCATTAACTCTGCAACAAAACATCCTCATTTCCTGCATTTTTGATTGCCACAAATACCATACTAAGTGCTCAGGTTAAAAGAGAATGCTTTAAGCCATTTTCCAGCACAGACTTCAGCTGCCATAAAACATTTGCTTCCTATCTCGCCCTAACACTTTTCCATAAGAATACTGCTAAAATTACATGGGAATCCAAGCTGAAGGAAAAAAGCGAGATTGTAATCAGGACAGCAAGCCCTGCTAGGGCTAACGACAACTGCTGGTTACTATGGCTAGAAGATAACAGCAAGGCAGGCACAGAGCACCTCTGTGCACTCAGCAAGCTCATGTGGCAACATGCTTCTGTGGTCACCCTGTCTTTCCATCTCTTCTGTCATCACTACATATTTTCTTTCCTTTCTCTGTTGCCTGTATCCCAAACCATAAGCTTTACGGGACAGGAACTGCGTTTTATTTACACGTGCAGCATGTGCCTAAATGACTCAAAGATTGGTGATTGTGATCCCTCCATTCCCCAGCACCTCCACAGTGATACAAATAAATAGAAAATCTCTGAATGTTGTTTCTAGTTTACTACAGCAATAGTAAAAACAAACCCTGGCAGTGCTCTTGGTAGTTTGTATGTATTTCCAGGCTGAGAATCCTGTCGCCCAGAACAGCATCATGCTTAGCAGCAGACCACCACTGGCTCCTTTGCCAAAGTGCTGGATGTCACTGCCTGACTGCCTAGCACAGAGCCTATCGGCTGGTGCAAGCACCAAGCTGTGCTTCTGCAAAATTGCAGTGTGGGCCAGAAGTCTTTATCTTCCTTTAATATTCATGCTATACCTGCAAGAATGGAGCTTGGGCTTCTAGCACTATCACAATACAAACAACTACAATAATTTTTTACAAGCTGCCATTTCTGCTTGCATGCGCTGTATGGCCTACAAAAGGTTATGCATATAAAATTGTTAGGTTACAGTTATTATCTTGTTAGAAAGAGCATTTTAAGAGCATTCGAGGAATGAAAGGACTTTTTTTTATTAATATTTCAGTAAAACTACAAGCGTGCAGTACTTGTTTCTGATGTAAGAAAAACTCATTTCAACTCAGTAATCCAGCATAACTACATCATCAAATCACAACACCTCCAAAATCTTAACTGATCCATGGTCAAATTCTAACCCAATCTCCATTACTTCAACAGAGATCTTCTGCTGCATAACAAGCTCCTAATCACAGCAATGTGGAAATCTTCTGCCTGTCAAATGTTACATCTTTATAATCCCAATACTGATTAAGTATATTTTTAAACATTCCTAAAAAATTATTGTCATTATGAAGGATCTCTCAATGACCTTTGCTGCAAACTTTCTGCTGTTCTCCCAATCATTTCACTCCCTACCCACATCCCCTCCACAGCCTACCACAAAAGTATAAAAGCCTTTTTTATTAAATGCTCTCATCTTTGTTGGGCAGCTGAACTTGGCAAACTCATGACACCCACCACTGTGCAGGAAAGGCATATACCTACCCTCGCTTACAAAGTAAATGTCAGAGTTTCTTCCAAGTTTGAGAGAAATATCAACTCTGGATCTCCACAAAGCCCTCTTCCCATCATTACATACACCCACGTATAATCTTCACAATGCTTATCAGAGAAGATTACCCTCTCAAGAAACAATAACCTGGATGAATTCTTCTCCTGGGAGTATCTACTGAGATAGCATTATCATTGTCAATAAGTAACAACAGGGCATGGCTACATCATCTCCCCATTCATCTGCTTGCACACATCTCCCTGTTTCTACCCTTTGTCTTTTTCTCATTCTAGTCTTATATTGTCATTTCCCCCATTTACTGTTAATCTCTAGATAACGACTTCTGTAACAAGCAGGTTACAATGACTGCTGTAGGTAAACATTATGTACATGTCAGAGGTCTTCTGCTTATCTTGAATCATTCTCTATCTGTATTGGCTTATCAAGTAAATTATTTGTTGACTACTATTAGCCCTCTTTTCACTAAAGTCCTAAAACAAGCTCTAAAAATTAAGTTAATAAAAGAAATAAGGATTAAGCACCTCAGGTCTCATTAACAATACTGAGTCTTTAGCAAGACATTTCAGATTATTCCTTGCACTCTTCTTTAAGGGGGACACTCCTCTCACCCAGCATGCTTCAGGATTACTTCCCCTGCTCCTACCCTCTTTAAACAACTGGTTGGAAATGGAGTGGACCTTACCAAGTTTCACTAGCTCACTACCTAGCCAGCACCACTACCTGGAGCTAATACTTCGATTTCCATGAAGAGGCATAATTCAGGCACGTTACTGCACAATCAGTTTACTGAGAATTGAAAACCTGTGTTCTTACCTGAGGCTCTTGGGCGTATTTCTGACCAAAAGGAAAAGTAGTGTTCAAAAGCTGCAATGTGAGAAGACTAATGACCCCATTACCATTTAAACTGTTTGCCATTTTGCATGAGCGCTTCTTATGGCAAATTAACAGACTGGACTCACCACTCTCACTCCAGCATAACTGCTTATTTCGTAGAGGGCTTTGGTGCAAAGGAGTAATGCCATTATGAATCATGACAACGCTTTGTACTTGTGGTTTCACACACAGCACTTGAAAAGCTTTATAAGTGTTGGTGGGAAGCACTCTGAACCTCACTGTACAAACACTGAACTTAGGCACAGAAAGCTGATGTAATTATCCAAAGGTCACAGAGCCAGTCAGTAGTAGATACAGGACAAGAACCCACTTACATTCACTCCCAGATCCTCTAATGGAGCATCCCTCCCTTACTGCAAAGAAATTTTAAGTGTAAATCAATAATTGAGGTCACTGAAAACTTTCTGCATGTAGATTGTAGTGAAGTCACCCTCTAGGAAAGCACTGACAAAAAGGAAGGTGCTTCATGAATTTTTCATTGGTCCTTATGTAAGGATACAGCATTCCAGAAGGAGGTGAGAGGAGAGGACACTTGCTCAGGAAGCCCTGTAACCGGGCTGCAGTGACAAATCATTACTCCCAGAACACTGCTCAAGGAAATGTAATGCTGCCATTTTCCAAATGCTGGGTTATAAAACCTTTCACACATGTAATATTTAAAACTGTGAATTACCTTCGAGAATGTATCCAAACATCTAGTACAAGTCATGCTAACGGTTATCTGTTTATAGGTCAGAAGGGCAGTAAATTATTGCAATGGAAAGTAGTAAAGCCTGCATTGTATCCAGTTGTGCTGTTTAACAGGTGATAGTGAAAATAGGTGAGGCATGGAAACTTCAAGTTTTTATAGCTCCTGCCTCAATCTGTATTCACTTATATAAAGATGTCACATTTTTAAGCACTTAAAAGTCAAATTGTCTGGAGAATACATTCATATAAAATTTATTTTCAGAAACTGATATTTAGCCTACTGCTATCAGAGCTGATTGCTCTTATATATAAGCTTTATTCAAGTTTCTACAGGTTTGAAAATACAAAGACTGACATTTCAGATCCCATACTCAAGTGTGCCATTAGCCAGAAATTGAAATGGGAACATTTCCACTTTCTCAGAAATACTCAGTTTGTTAGGGTGATAACTGCACTAACTGCTTTTGAGCTTTTGTGAAGCTACTAAATATGACTCTGCTTCAACACAGACAGGAAGGAGGAGTCACAATGGCAAATGAAAAATCATGAATTGGTGCCTTAGCACAATATTCTCCGAGTTGTATAGTCTTAAAGCTCTGCCAAAATAGCTATTTGTAAAGTGGCTAATGGCAAAAATGTTTTATTCTGCTTTTGTCAGAGACATGTTTATCAGGCATTGGACAGCCAGACAAATCAGGGTCTAATTAGTTCAGTCAATTCCCTCAGTTTTATCCTTTCAGTCTACATTGAGTTATTAAAGCATCAGAAATAAAATGCTACTGAGACAGCAATAAGGAAAATAAGATGTCAGAACTCTATTAACAATGGCATTTTCATACAGCAATGTAAATAGAAAATCAAATTTATGCAAGAAATATATATCAGTTAAGTAATATTTTATACAATCATCCTATATTTACCTTTAAAGCAGCTTTCATCTCCAACTAATTTAAAAAAAAATGCTTCTACACTTCAACATTGTGACTTCTTTGCAACACTGACCATCATTCAGATTCAATGTCTACCTAGGTCAAGAGGATATTGGTCCCCAACCCAAATACTACAGTTGTACAAATAACAGTATGTGAGTAATAATTTATTCCACTCTCGACATTTAGCCAGCTCAGAGAAAATGTGTGACAGTTAAGCAGTTGCAAGATAAAAAGAACTGGAAAATGCCACATTCAACGGAAATGACAGGAAATATTTAGGTAGACAGAATGTAATAAATTTGGCAGACTTATGGGCGTTTAATTGCCCCTTTGTGAAAAGAGATAAATACATGTAAAAACCGTAACTGTGAAGACCAGTTTCTGGGAGGAACAGCTTTCCGTTAGGGGTGTCTGAATCTTCATTACTTGAATATGACCATCACAGAAAGAAAATTTCCTCGTCCCACAGCAGTGATGGTTGTGTTGGTGGCAGTACCCCCCAGCCCTGTGCCAGGCTTCACACAGGCACCAAGAGGACAGTGGCCTCTGGCCCCAGAGAGGCTGTCACGTGTACCAGCAACTTTCTGGTCTAACATCAGCTCACATTTGCTAGCACAGACAGTGAGACGTTTCCTACTTCAGGCAGCCAAATAACTGAGCTTCATTTGCTCCCAGAAGACAGTAGGATGCACTTTTTTTTTCCTCCCCCTACCAGTCTGAAATAGCTCATCTACCATGATGGCTGGGAAATCCCACTTTAGCTCTCACTCAAGCATCACAAGTGATCCTGTCCATCGAACCAAAATACAGAAAGATTCCTCACTAACACAGATGGGGAAAAAATGGTGATTTCTACAGCAACTTCACTGCATAAGGAGAGATACTTCCTATGCTTTTGTTTGTTTTTTAAAAAAAAAGGCAGCTCCCTATTTTAAGTGTTTCTGGCATTTAAAAATTTTCCATAATATCCTTAAATTATTTCTTACTACTTTATTATAACAGAAGTATTCATCCCTTATTTCAATCTATTAACTTTCTCCTATTAGGAAAAAAGTTAAAAGGGCATAATGAACATCCCTGGTTTTGCCAGGTCTGTTTGGCAGCCTGCCACCTGGAATATGCTCCCACATAGAAGTTTAGACTCATGGGTCCAAAAGGTTGAAGACAAATTAAAAGGAATGCATACAATATTTACTAATTTTAACACAAGGGATTAGTTCAGCATGTAAACAGCATTAATGGTATGTCTGAAAATCAACAAACCAAGAAAAATACGGTCTTAATTATTACTTAGGATTGTACACTTTGTGTTCAGTGTTGATCATCTCAGTGATGATGCCATCTAATCATTCATGAACAAGTAAAAGAAGTACCTTGATATCTGATCAAACAATGAGGATTTCGGAAGGAAGATGCCCAGATTCTTCTAAACTGAATAGTCAGTTGGATTTGAGTAACTTTCTGAAGGGGCCTCACATTTTCACTCTTGCTTTCTGCAGAGGGACCCAAGAGTGACTGAGGATCCTATCACACACATCATTAGCAACAAGGAATTAGGCATTAACTTTCCAATACGCTAGTGTTCACCAAGTTACACAGCTTGACTGACAAAGCACTAAAAGTAATAACCTACTTATGAAATATTTTTTTAAGCAAATCTATAGTCTTCTGCATTTATTTCTTTTTTAAAAGCACGTTGTTACAATAACTGTACTTTGGATAAACAGTTACAACAAAACTAATGCTTAAAAAAACAGATAATAAGAATGCATAGGTGTGTGTCTAGCTAATAGAGGACTCCAGTGTTCTCCTCTTGTGCTTTACTTACAGAACTGCAGATTCTCCATTTCAGGTGACATGATCCTTTTTACCTCTGATGAATAAACATGCCCATGAAATGAATCACATAATACACATATCTCCCCTGTGTCATGGAGCACCAGGGTTTTTTTCCCCACCATGTTGAGTATTTGTTCTTTCTAACACAGCACAGGCAAAAAGACTACGTTTTTACAAGAATTAACTTATGTATGAGAAGTCCCAGACCAACTGAGCTCTCCTTACAGAATCTTACATTCTTTAACTAGACCAACAATACATCTTTGCATTTACACAGCATTTTAAATTCAGTGAGCTTACATGCTCTAACAAACAGTGGGCATCATCTTCTATTTAAAGAGCAAGAAACTAAGCCAGAAAGCAATTAAATAACCTGATGGCAAGACCGTAACAGAAAATAATTAGATCCCAATTCATCTGCTTGCCAGCCCTCACCTACCTGGTAGACCACAGCAGCACTCCCAGTGGCACACTTCTATGCAGAATTCTCATGGTCAGCACAAGTAATGAAAAATATTAATCAAAACTTCTCATGTCCCTTTAATGACATTCCCATGGATAAAATGAAAAACAAAGGTCTAAATATTTAAAGACCTTTCTGCATGTGAACATTTATTTCCTCAAGTAAAAAAGGACTTCTTCCAGACCACTGGCTGATTTTACCTGAAGCTTCAGAATCTACACAAAGGACCTAAGATTTTTGAAAAGGCTGACTACCAATACTCCTTCACTAGTAGTCCCAGAGTGCCTAAATGAATGAGTGCTGAAGGATAAGTATCCAAAAAGAAGAGTTGTGCCAAGAAGCTGCATTAACAGTGGAGTGTTGTGCTTTATGTGATGAATACATGGATCTCAGGAAAAGAAGTGGTCTCCACAGCTGTCACTCGAAATCCAGAAGAGTGACCTCAGCTGCTCACAGGCTGTTCTACCTTTGCAGTCTCACAAGCTCATTTAATGAGACAAGTTCTCTATTAAGAGTTTCAGTCTCATTTTCTGTAACCACAAATATAAATAGTTACTGACTCAAATTATGTTCTTGGTATGACTGTGAGTAAAAGCTTTTCTGCTGAGGTTTAGAAGTGACATTAGCCTGCAAGAGTGGGTCCTTGACCTAGCCATAGGAGGCACCAAGGTCCTTATTTCTTTGTGAGAAGTTCTCTGTCTGAAGTTTTAGAGCAGAAGCATTCATCAGATGCACCGTAAACCGACAGTCTTCAAGTAAGGCACTGATGTTCATGACCCAAGCCCAGATAGTAAGATGAGTTTCTGAAGTTACACATCAGAAAACAGAAGACCGGAAAATTTGTTTGGCCTGCTCCAGCCAACAGGACTGCTGCTACTTATGGAGAAGAGAACAGATGGGGAAAGATGTAACATAGAATCAAATGCATCTGTTACAGATCGACCAGAAATTTCTTTATTTCAAGGCAGAGACCAACCTCAAGGTAATCCAAACTTCTGAGACAGGTCAGAAGGCATCATTTGCTTTCCCCTACTCTAAATCATACAAAGTAGCTCAGCCAGCCTGAGGAACCACGTATCTGTGTGGTTAGCTTTGACTACTGTGATTTCAAATTGACAGTTTTCTTGCATAGACAAGAGAAACTCATGTATCCCTGTTTGTGTTGATGGTACTATGAATCATCATGGGCACTGACGGTCCTGAACGTCAGCATGGTCTGTTTCCATCCACATCCCAAGCTCTGAAATCATAAGAGCAGATTTCCAGAAAGAAGAGAAATGTGTATTACTATACATCTGAAAGTGAGACATTTCACACATTTTCTAGTATCCGCCATGAATAGATGGCAACCAAAAATTGCTATGTGATTATATTTAACACATTCACTGGATCAGAGACAGGTAATCAGGCTGTTCTAAACCATAACCACATGCAACATGTATGCAGTCTTGCAATAAATGCCATAGATGCACAGTCTGTGCTGATGACACCTCATCAGATATATTCCGCCTATAAAGGGAAATTAGTCCAGCACTCTCAAGAATTTTCTGTATTTGTCCTATGGTGGATAAAATCCCAGGAGGACAGTCCTTAGAAACTTCAAGTGGCAAACTGTGCATCAGAAAAAACTTTAAGTTTGAACTTTTTGCAGCTCAAAATGAAGAACTCCGGCTAAATCTTAGGGTATTCAGAACTAACTTGAAGAGATATTTCTGCAGGCAATCATCCTGGTACAGACAGATAACAAATTCCCACCTTCTTAGCTGAAACAAAATTACAGCCCTGGCTCTCATGAAAAATCTCTGCCATACAAAGACCAACCTATAGTGCCCTTAACTGATAATCACCTGGTTTTCATTAAATAAAGACACTTCTAATTAAACAACCCGATCAGCACACAAAAATGTGTGCTTTGCAAGCAAGAGATGGTAAGCAATTTATCTTTCAATATAATAATGACTAGTATCACACTACCTGGAATTTAAACTGATGAATAAAGATATTTAGGTTATGAAGTCCTACTCATTTCAATAGCAAGAAACAGCAACTCTGATTGTTTTGGTGTTAAGAAATAAAGGTCCAGTGTCAGACTATTGCTACTGGCCCAGAAGCATTTTCACTTTTTACCAAAACAGGTTCTCACAGGATGATCTCTCTCTTGAAAGGCTGGTGAAGAGACAATACAAGGTAGAGTACAGGAAAAATCAGGTTGGAAGGGAACTTGCTAGTTACCTGGTCCAAACCTTACCAAAACAAGGCCACCTTCAACGTTACATTAGGTAGCTATTCAGTTAGGCTTTGAAAGGCTCCACCACCCGTTTTCAACAAGTCAGGAACTCCATCACAACATACAGGACCTGCCTGAGAGGAATCTGGTAAGTCTGGTACCAGGAACTGGCGAATTGAGGAAGCTGGAAGTACATGAAAAGCTGATTTTCAAGAGTCTCAACTTTTGAAAAAGGCCAAAGCAAAGACAGCAGAACCAAACGGCATGTACATAGGTCAAATGGACTATGCAACCAAACGTGACAGCATATGGGTAGCAGCTGGGATGTCTGCACTCCTAATGGCTCTCAGGTAATTCTGCAAAGCAAAGGGCAGAATAGAAGTTTTCTTCTTCAAGGCATGCAGCATAATATAAGATCTTTGATTGCAACTACAATCTTATGAAGCCTTGCATTCACTGAAGAAGCCTTACTCTCACTTCACAGACAGACTGAGAGGGTGCTGGTGAGATGGTCACAATGCTCTCTCCCAAGAGCCTTTACAAGGGTTATACATGAATAAATTTCAATATCTGATCTAAGAGTTTGTAAAGTGCTTCTCAAGGACAAGCACTCCTGCTATGAATTTCTTAAATTTTCATTAAAATCCAGAGCTATAATTTCACAATAACAACAATATCATCAAAAGTCTACAAAGCCAAGAGAACATTTTGCTGGAAAGGGAGGCACTGTCTTCTTCGCAGATTCATCCCCCAACAGAAAAACACACACCACAGCCAGAGATGAGTGTCCACCTAAGGAAAAGATTTCCACAGAAGGGATAGTTTTTAAATCCAAGCGGTGAAAATGAAAGAGGCCCCTTCGAAGAAAAGAAAAATAAAATCAAAAGACCCTAAAGAGACTAGAGACAAGGCTCATTAAAGACAACAGAGCAAAGAGACAGTGAACTGGCACAGATCTCAGTTAAGCAGTGAACTGCTCAGAACTCACTTAAGCAGTGAGCTGAGAGTGAAGTGCTTATCACCAAGAATACAGCATCATTCGCAGCGTGCAAGGAGATGGAGCTTTTACATGAGCCAAAGGGTTCTACTATGGCACACATTTCCAGGGGATTGAGTGCAGGTGAAGTACTATTGTGAATGCTAGCAATACGCAGATATTCCAGTACTGATGTTTCCTTTTCTTTTAAATATTTATGTCCATCTGCATTGCTGTTCAGTGTTAGCATTTTCTTAGAGAAGACAGGTAAATTAATTATGACTTGGTAACCTAAAGGTGAAAGGAAAAAAATATGATTTTTTCTTCATCCTATTACAAGGTGGTCTACTCCAGACCACCCTAAGTTTGAAATATCATTTGAATACATATGAAGAAGCACCCAAAACCTGACATTCTCAGTAGAAAACAGGAAGAATGAGGACAAAAACATTATCTCCTTTTTACAGATAAGAGAGGCACAGAGAGAGATCAGAGGATTTGCTGAAAGTAGTACAGGTAAGACAAGGCTATACCCTATATTTACTTATGCTAAAACTGTCGCTGTCTGGCCTCACAAAATTATTCCAATACCCTTGGGTCCACAGTCAAATTAGTTCTTTATTTATTATCCCAGTTCTCAAGTATCTTTCAGATGGGCTCATCCATTGTTCCCTTACAGCTGGGTAAACAGACAAAGTCACTTCTATCATGCAGGTTTATCTTATAGCATTCAAAACCCTTTGCATATGTGGGATTATTTTTTTTTTCTTTAAGCAAGCTAAGAATGTGTTTAAAGGTGACCTGTGTTTAAAAAAAAAGGAATGGGTTAGTTTGGGGACAATCAGAAAGGAAAGACTTCTGAAGGTTGACTTGTTTCAATACCCTTTTCAGAGGAAAAAAATAAGTCATCAAATAACCTATGTTTGAAGCCTCAGTATGTAATCATATTTATTAAGGCAAAAAAAGGCAATGATACGGACAAGAGTTTTAGTCAGTGACATGACAAGAAAGCAAGGCTTTCTAGTCCTTGCAGGAGAAGCCTTCCTTTGGACTTGATTGTGAAATGACACCACAACGGTGTCAACAGTTTTTAAGATGAGCAAAGTGATTCAAGAGAAACAGTAACACTAGGGAAAAAAAGTAAAAACAAAATAAAATACCCTCCCCTAAAAGTTAAATCTTCTTAAGACCTTACAATCTTCCCAAAGCAGACCATGTCTTCTAGTATGCTTGCACAGTGCTTATTACACAACCATACCTTGTTCCTGATGGGGACCTCTGGCACCAGTGAAATACAAACAGCAAACAGGAGGCACACAACGTAATATACAAGAAGAGGGGAGAGCAGATATCCCACTGAAAATAAATTCTTGATATTCCTTTATGTCTACAATCCCACCCCATATCCATGGCCCTTTCTACACAGGGAGAAGAACCAAAGCTTAAAACACTACACCACAAGAACCCATGTAAATCAAGGGAATTAGCAGCCGTGTTGGTAATCTTCCACAAATAAGAAAAAAAAGCTGCCAGCTGTCCTTGTACATTCAAAGATTAACACCAATAGGCAATGCTGAGACTACAGGTATTATCCTTTAGGTGAAATAGCTCAAGAATCCCAGTCCTGCAGAAACGCAGCTGCCTGTCCAACTTGCGTGACTCGAGTCCTAACCCTACACTGCAGGACATCTACAGACCCATAAGCCAGAGTCTTGCCAAAGTATCCTGGGTCCCTGACACCCTTTGACATGGCAGTGAAGTAGCAACTATGTATCTAGGTTAGACCTGATTACCTAGAACAAGGGCAATTTTCTTCACATCCCTGTGTAAAGCTTCTGAAAAAGGCAAGACTGAACATTTGGGGGTTGCAGGAAGAACATCCAAAAATCATTTTTGATACAAGCGGTTTAACTGCATTTTAATAGGGATGGTATTTTCTATTAACAGCAGGGCAGAAGCCCACTGTTCAGCAGAGCTCTTCACTTCCTTTACACAAGAGCTATCTCTTTGAATCTGTCTGAGTCAACTTTAGTGACCACTTTAATATTCACTTTACAATTAATGCTTCTTTTTATGGGTTGGTAGAAGGTAAACCAATTTCAGTCTGGCTTCTAGGTATTGAATTTATTATAAAAAGTTATGTACTTAAAACTCCTATAATGAAACCAGAGGCATCATGAGATATTAACCTAGAGTTAATGCTGAGAAGGCCAGTTTGAATAATTCAATTCATGTCACCTTAAGTATCTTTTCAAATGGAATTAACTTTATCTCACAAAAAAAGGAACTCCATGTTCCAGTTACCGATTATTGAATCCACGAGAGTTGTCTTAAATCATCTCACCACCATCTTCCCAGCAATTTTATTTCACTACTACCAGAATGCTTCTTTAAATTTTGAGGGCTGACTTTCGTTATAAAGAAGCAATATTAGGTAAGATGAAAACGTGGTTTCAGACTTATTGCCACCATTAGGTGATGCTAAACCAGACAAAAATAAAAGTTAACACCGAAGTATCTGCATTAGTTCAACACAGCTACAAACCAGGGCTGCATTTTGGCCACATGCACAGGGCTGCTGCAGTTTGCCTCCCATACAACTCCACCTCTTTTTGCAACAATGCCATAGACTTTTGGTAATGCTGCAGTACTCCTAAGCTATTAATTGTCTCATTTTAACACAAAGCCCAGCATTTAAGCACTGAAAGGAGATGTTTTCAAATACCTATCTATGCCTAGGGGAAACTGACAGCTCATAGTCAGCATTATTGTACAGTAAGAATGAGGGGAGCCAGACAGGGGAAAAGCCAGTGATACTAAAAACATAGGTGTAGCATCGGAAATTAATCAAAACAAACAAGCAGGAAAAAGAGGGGAAAATGAACAGAAATGAGAAAAAACAGCTCATAACAGGCAGAACAAAGAAGTGCTTCAGTACAGAGTACAAGTGTGCAGTCTCACATTTCTGCAAGACACAGGAAAATCAGGACATCTTACACTGAAGCAGAGATGGCCCGGCAACATCAGCAGCTGCCTGCAACAGGAAACGCCGATTACCTCTCCTAGGCAGTTCAAATAAGTGAAAACTAGGTAGCAAGCCAGTACTGGTTCATTTAAAGCCATACATATTCAGGATTTCCTTAGCTCAGCCAAAAACAAACAACAGGGAAAAGATTCCCAATGGATCAGGATTCAAACAAAACTCAAGAAGGCTTCCTTTAGCCTAATATTTAAACTACAGACTTTTTTCAAAATTCAGCTTAAAACAAAAGAGGGATAAAATCTTTAGCAGGGCAGAGCAATCTGGCATGGGCAGCACCCAGAGCAGGAAAAAAGTCTCCTGGGCCTGTCCCCCTCCCACTAACCCCTCCCTGCTGTGCTCCCCTGTCAAACTTCCCCACAGAGGCAGACACCAGAACGCAAGCCCTATTATACTTACCTGAACCTGTTAAGACCACTCAGAATCAAAAAACACCTATCACAACCCTAAGAGCTCACAGGTCAGGTATTAAGGCAAGAGACAGAAAGACAGCAACAAAAAAAGTGGGTGAAAAATAACAGAACAGTCCAACAAGAAGCAACCCAGTGACTCCTACTCGGTTTTGATAGCTATCACATGAAGGCTTGAGTTAAGGAAGGAACTGACTGAGTGAGGCAATCATGCACATCTTTCCAGTTTCTGAACTGTGAGGAGAAATACAGCATGAAGGGCCTGTTTCAGAAAAAAAGGTAACAATTTATAAAGCCAAATGCATTCAAGATGCAAACAGCTCTATGCCTGCCAGGACCACATAGAAAGAGAAAACTGAAGAGGAAGGGTAGAAACATCAGAAATATTTTGCAAGCTGTAAGAAAAAACAGTTGAAACATGCTCTGACGGGTTTTTACCTATGCCTACAAAGCTTTGCAAGGGGCAAGAGGGCTACGGTAATTCCAGACCTGCTAAGCTAGAGCTGTAGACTAGGTGACCATAAATGAAATGTCAAGGTAAACCTCAGTGCAATATCTGCATTTACATTCGTGGACAAAAGTACCTGTAAATATAAGGAAATAATGGGATCAAAGACAAGCTTGATAGAACTTTGCACATGAAATCAGAACACAAGTTCAGAGAAATCCCTGTGGAAACATTGATAGAGTGATTAGGAAGACAGAAAAACAAGGAGATGAATGTGGACTGCTGTACCATCACATGCTGATTTGACAACTGGCTGAAGGTTTCCTATTACCTGCTTCTATAGCTTTGCACTGCAGATGTGATTACACCAGATGCCTTTGTACTATGTGCTAATCAAGTACAAGGTTGGTGTATTTAGAGTTGAAAGGGTAAAGATGAAAGGTTAAGCATGGCAAAACCTGTTAAGCATCAGCACAGCTGCCACAGCGCTGTTGGACTACATGGGCTCCTCTGGACTGTTTTTCCATGGAGATCCTCAGCAAGTTGCCTATCACAAGTAAGAACACAGACACCATCCGTTCTCAGAGAAAAAGGTTCTTGTTTTGAACTCAACACCATCACAAAATGGATAGCAGATAAAAATGCAAAAGAATGAAATGTTTATAAAGGCTAAAAGCATGATAAACAGCTCAATGTTCAACAACATATTTTACCAAATAAAAACAACAAACCATCAGCAGGATAAAAGAAGATTGCTGATGCCGATGAAGTCAGAGAAACATTGCTACCTGCCTTCTGAACAAAATTAAAAATTATGCCTTCCTTCACCGGTTCCTGAGAAGTAGGATCTGTCTGTGCAATTTTGTT
The DNA here is from genome assembly GCF_015220075.1 of Falco rusticolus. NCBI lineage: Eukaryota > Metazoa > Chordata > Aves > Falconiformes > Falconidae > Falco > Falco rusticolus. The sequence continues at coordinate 75,411,603 of NC_051210.1, read as the reverse complement.
AGCACAGAACCACTGAAAGGCCAGAATCAGGCCACCTTCTGGATACTCTATGCTGATGACTTTACTTCTAGCCCTACTATAAGTCTTTAAGACTGTTGCAGCAAAATAAAGGATCAAGGGGCCAACCTATAAAAAAAAGGCATTGTCTTAGGTAGGATAGACTCTGGAGAATGCAGATGGAAGCTACAAAAAGAAAAAAGCAGGTAAGAACATCAGACAGAGCACTTGCATAAGTAGTCTTGATTTCCAGGGTATCATCTGTTATCAGCAGGGATGCAAATCAAGTACCTAGACATTTGAAAAAAAATCTCAAGCAACCATGTTTTCAAGGCTTTGGGTAAATATATCTGAGAAACAGTTTACTGCTTAATTTAACACAGAACGGTCAGAGTTGGAAGGAACCTCTGGAGATCATCTAATACAACAGGTATCTCTAGCCCACATTTTCTCTTTTAAACTGCAAATATAATTATAGGTCTTCTATAAACAGCTCAAATCAGATGGGCTGCATTACAGACTTGAGAAAGCTCTTATTGACCAAATACATCACCTGTAATGTCCTTTCCAGTCATCAAAAGCCACAGTGAAAATCTGAAAGGCTGTATCTATAGTGAATGCAATTATTTCACTGTTTAAGAAAGTGTACAGAAAACAGAAAAGCATCTTAACTTTTCTCTTAGCAAATGATGGGTCCTATAATTCCTACTCCATTACAACTTCACCCATTTTATTGACCCAGAATCCAGGGGTTTACTTTTTTCTTTTCCTGCAATCCAGGTATTAAGTGAACGACTCACAGGAAGCTAATCACAAAAAAGTATTAAACACCATAATGCAAGATAACACACTTAAAAGTTGCAGTTCTAGTAAAAGAGAAACGATGTATTGCAGAAGTCATTTAAAAAACAGGAAATGGAAAAAAAAAGTTTACCTTTTGGTCCTTTTCCTTGGCAGCACTGAGTTCAGAAAGGGAGAGCGATAGTTTTTCCTGCTGCTCAGCTAGGTACTTCTGATAAAGGCTCAGAAGTTCCTGGCATTCTCTGTACTGCTGCTGCAGAGGTGAGACATAAGAAGTTAAGGGAAAAAATACTCTTTAGCAAATAGTTAAGAGTCAAATATATACCAGCTTAGTCTGTGTAAATCTGATTTAGATCCATAACAGTTGAATTTAAAAACAGATACTGTGCGTTTGAGTACTGCCTAATGATGATAAATCTGCCTAGAGATGAATGTTTAAGTACAACCTTCTTTGTACTCAGAGAGTGGGAAAAGAAGAATTGCACCAAATTCTTTATCATTGGAAAAGGGACAGCAGCAGGAGGCAGGTGATGACATTGTTTCAGTTGGAACAATTACAACCCTCTGATTTGTATTCAGCAAAGCCAGACACTACCAATGTTTATTTATAAATAAATAAATAGCCAGCCAAGTAAGTAAATAGTCCATTTTTAAGCACAGACATGGATTCACAAGCCCACATATCCAAATCCAATCTCTTTGCTTGATCACCAACAGCTCCAAAACCCACAGCCACAGATGCAGTGCTACAGGCCTTTTAGAGACCAGCAATGATTTTTGGACAGTAATTTGGAAAAGCAGCAATTGTGGTGTTGGCAAGGTATTAGCAAGCAACAGTGTCCTGCCTTGCTTGCAGCATTGAAATTCCAACAGGAGATAAATCTGCTCTTCACCTGTCATTGTGTAATTCCCCCCTTTGCTCACGTAGCATGGTAAACCATTTATGCTCCCCTCTCTCCCCCCTCACTTTTAATTATGCATGCAGATGGGATAAGGGCTCGCTGTCCAAAGAGATTACTCTGAATAAATACTTTAATAACAAGTCACCGCAATTAAGGTAGGGAACAAAAAACTTCTTCAATCTATAAAATGGTGTTGAGTTACAGATTTCCTTAACATTTTTATGATCTAATCATTGCTTCTGGGCAAATTCATGTTGCAATCATTTTTGCCAATCATGGCTGCATAAATAACTCACTGCTTTGTTATTCCCTGTTATGACCCTGAGTTTTGTTTTGTTTTGTTTTTCCTACTCCTCCATCTCCTTCTTCTTCTTCTTCTTTTGAGGGGGGGGTGGGGGGGGGGGCTTGCCAGGTTTTTGATTGTTCGGTCAGTTGGTTGGTTTTCTTTCCTTTAAATAAAAGGCTATGCAGAGAATAAGCAAAACATTTTAGGAAGGAATGAGAGGTTATTAAACCCCAGTGTTTAAATCAATCAGGAGAGCTCCTAGAACACCTTTCCTCAGCACCTGGAAATACAGGAGGATACAAACAATGGTATAAGCAAGCTAATTGCTTTCCAGAGCCAGCCTGCCTGAAGCCTAAGCTGTTTTACATTTCAGTTCATTTCATCAGAGAGCACCAAAAGGCTGAAGTGATTTGTGGTGGTCTCAGGAGTCTCTGCCAGCTATGATGTATATAAAAAGAATTTTTTATTCCGGTGGTAACCATAGGCAGTAATGTTTATAGTAGGTGAACATATTAGCCTGGACGCAGGGCATGAATTTTACTCTAGAAAAAGCCAGTTCATTTATACAGCCTAAGAGTTAAATGTCGGTATTTGAAGACAAATTATAGGGAAATTCATTTAAACCCATATTATGTGGCAGAATATAAAAACAGACAGTCCTATCTTTATCAATTTTTTACAGCCCTCTTAATTCACTCTGCTTCCAGCAGCCCCTTCCCCACAAACAGATTTTACCCTTTTTCTCCCTCCAGCTAGCACACTGCTGGCACAAGGAATGAGTATCCTAAACAGCCTTGGGTCACATGAGCGATGGCCATGCACCCACCCTCACTCTTGCTACAGGGTTAATACCAGTCCTGCCGGAAAGCTAGGCAAAATAGCCCTTACTCCCAAGCTTAGCACATACATGGTGCAAGTGTACCACAAAAGAGATGCCCAGTTTGTGTTTTAGACTGTAGAGCCCTTGCTGTGCACGTGCCACCACCTCTTGCTTGCAGCTCCCAAACTTATTTAAAATACAGCTTAAAACATGACATGCAAAAATTAACATTAGGAAAGCATGCACGCAAATCCTGATTGTCCGAGGGTCAGTTATATGATCACGACTGAGTAGGGCAGGAGTTAACATGAGCTTGAATGGAAGCCAAGATATCCCTGAAATTCTTGTAAGATTCAATCAGCACTGAAACTGTTGAAACTTCCTGTATTAGAAGATTAAAACCTAGTTCATTCACACAATCACTCTACATTAAGCAGTGTATTGTTACAGCCACCACAGTGTCTAAGAGTCCAAAGCCCTGCTTTGCTTCCTAAGTAAGTAAACATGAAGCTTTGAATAGGGGGGGAAAAAACACCCAAAGACATTCATTTGTTTAAGATACATGCAGAATTACTGTAAGTACGGTAATCCTCCATAATGTGCTAGTACATTTACTGCACAATATGTTCTTAAGAAAAAAAAAAAAAGGCTTAATATTAGATTTTATTCTTCCGTTTACTGTATTTTTTCCTAAAAGCAGCAACAGGACCCCTTTTTTCCCCTCCTAAAAATTAGCCGGGCAGTATACAACACTGCCAAAAAAATATTTAAATCATTCAGATATAACAAGGGCACACATACTATGGCAATACAGTCTCTAGACAAATACATAGATAATAATAAATACTTTCATAATCTGCTTAAAAAAATTAATGTGATAAAGGTGAAAAAACCCCATAGGACAACAAGTCCTACAGATTTGTATTCCACATAAAAAGTAATGTGCCTAAATGCTCACATCAAATATTTCTTCCTGTGTTCAGCAGCACAAATACTGGATTTACAAGATGTTAGTTACCTGAGAGAAGTGGTACTTAGCATTTCACTGAATGGTAGTTTTATGTCCAGGAAATATGCATTTAATGTATCTGAGTAACATATTTTATGCAGTTTGTTAGTAAAGTATTAAGGGGTGGGGGGTGGGGGGTGGGAACACAAAAAATCAAAATCAGAAATGCGAAGGTTAAGATTTTAAGATTACAACAGGCACATTTATATGTCATACTGCAAGTACTATATATTTTATAGAATACATTAGTTAATTTTGTCACTGAATGTAAGTCACAGAATTAAGAGTTCATTTATGGCTTTTAAGAGATAATAACTTCAGCGAAGACAGAGTTGGCTTTGAGAGGAGGGACTGCTAGCATGCAGCAGTGGCACGCTTATAGAGGCCAGGAACGGATTGCCAGGGAGAGGGATGTTAGACAGAGAACAAAGAGCTTTTTTCTTAGGGGTGAAGCTTGGTGAGAAGGCACAACCAACAGTATGCTCAGCTGCTGCCAAAGACACAGTGCTGCTCACCCCCCACCCCGCCGTCTCACTCCCTCCATCAACACCAGCCCTGCAGCTCCCCCAGACCCCTCACTCAACCCAAGGGCTCAGGAAACCAACACAGCAAGGCAAAGGGTCAGTCAAGCACAAGAGCTGGCACAAAGCAAGCAGAGGGAACAGGCAGCTGGGAGAGGGGGGCACCTCTTCCAGCTGCAATAACCTGTCTGGTAGGGTCCATCCACTTTGCAAAGTCTCAATCTTACAAATATTTCTACAGCTCCACTCTTAAGCGTCAGGCTTTTAAGACTGCCCTGTGACGACACCAACTACTCCCAGCTTACTCCTTCTCACAATACTTTCAGCCCTCTCACAAGCTGAAGTAGGACAGACAGCTAAAGTTTCTTGCATCCCCAGAAGCTGGGGAAGGCAGGGGGAAGGGATGGGAGGGACGGTGCCGATCTCTAGCACACCCACTGACCTCCCGTACTGTTCCCAGCACACTGCTTCCACTGCCTCTTTGACTGTAAGTGAAGCCCAGCTTAAAACCTGAAGTGCTTTGGTTTAGAGCATTCAGCACCTTCCTATAAAGCTTTTGAATTCTACACATCAGCCTCCACATCCTTCTGTGGGCAATGTTCATGCTACATCAGCTCAAACACCCACCGGTCTCTTCATCTACAGCTGAAGTTTTCAAATAAAGCCAACACCAGGCTACTGCATGAGGGCCACCGGCTGAAGTTCTGCCTTTCTGAAATCACTTCTAAAAGGGGAAAAGAAGAAATAAAGAAGAAATAAGGTAGAAGGACTTTCTTTTTAGAAAGAAGGGGGGGGGGGGGGGGGGGGGGGGGGGGGAGGAGGATTAGCCTGTATTACTGAACAAGAAATGTTTGTGTTCGCCTCACTTTATTTTAAAGAAAAAAAATTAAACCTGAACCAATCTCCAAGGACAGGAATCTGAGGCTGGAAAAAAGGTTTCTAGAAGCTATTACCAAGGGAACCGAACAGCACAAATCAGATTTTTTTTACCAATAAACCTAATGACAAAGCTCCTTCTGTATTTTCAGAGTGTTTGTGAGAACTCACCTAGTGCCTCCTTCCTTAATAGCTTGTCACAAGCATTTTTGGGACACACATAATAAGCTCTACTGTTCCCTTTTTACACATGGAAAATTCGTGGTACAAGGAGTCCTCAGACGTGCCTGTGCACACAGGTACAGCTCAACAGTCCCATGCTCCACAAGCCAGCTCCAGGACACAAGCCTTGCAGCTGTAGGGTAAGTTAGCACAGCTCAGGCAACACTAACAGACTGGATTCATCTTGCACCTGATTAGCTCAGAGTGCAAGTTTGCCTGCATTCACTATGCGGACAAGCCCTAGTATTTCCCAAGCGTCAAACAAGATGCCAAAGGATGACTGACTCCTGTAGTCCCTGATTGTACCTCTGACTTGGACCATCCTTTCATCCAAGGCTGCATACTACAATCCACGCCCAGAAGAAAACACAACAGCTAAATCCCATCTTCATCAACAAGATGCTCCAGGTCTCAGGAGCCCCTACATCCAATGGAAGATTCTCTAGAGATTCAGAGCTATTACAGAGATATGCAAAGACTAATCAAGCACCCAAAGGAAGAAAAATAGGCACAAGTTAGATTTAAATTTAAGGCAGCAATAACTTATATTTTGTGGTAGAGATACAGAAAACTTCCAGGGATATGATTTCAGTGCATGATGAAGAAAGCTTTTTGACATCTGCCATCATGAACTAGTAGCAACAAAGCACGTTGGTTGTTGGTTTGTGTTTTTTTTTTTTTTATTCCCTGCTTAAGGACATAGATCACTAACTACTTATCATATTGGCAGATTCAGCAAAGACTGAACTCTCCTCACTGCCTCAGAGAGTCCCTTCAAGACAAAGGCTGTGAAAAAACTAGACTGAGAAAGAGATGCTGAGGAAGTACCACTGACATTATGTTGATGAAGCTAGACTAAGCACTGAGAGGTCTTTGGTCTCAGAAGAAAAATCTACCCAGGTAAGTTGCAGGCAGACCTGTTCAAGGAGCTTTTGCACAGTCACAGTAGCACAGCATCAAGCACTTCATGCCTGATCTCATTTACCTTGGCTTTATTTTTCTCTGGGTTGTTTTTTTGTGTTTGAGTGTTGGGTGGGTTTTTTTCTTTTTTTAGTTTGGCTGCAACACCAACACTACACCACTTCCAGAATGCACCTGGACTGTGCCCGGCAACTTGAACCATGTCAAAACAAGCTCACATCTGTTCAATAGACACACCTCTGCATTATAACTTTGGCACCTTGTACGACCATGGCATTCCACTGCATTGTTTACTCAGTAGCCAAAAAATACCTTAAAATGCTTCTGCAAGAGTAAGAAGGCATTTCACCAAACTCAAGCAAAGACTAAAACCAACAGAGCTGGGTCACCCAATAATATCAACCCTGTATCCACAACTAAGGCTCAAGCTACACTTAAATGCTCATAATACAAGGGAAGAGAATTTACAGTCTTCAGAGCCCCAAAGGCCCACAACAGCCTTGTGGCAAATTCCACTACAAGTGTGCTCAGTTTGAAGTGGGCCCACATTATTCCATGCATCACACAAGCATATATTTTTCAGTATTTTGACACACGAGGAAATGAGGTTTATTTTTTACCTGGAGTATTTTGCGTATCGATAGAGGAAAGGTACCGTGCCCTTTGGGAAAGAAGCAATATGTATGTCATTCTGATTTCCACCTGCAGGCTTTCTTCTTGCTAACCAAAGAAAGGATTAAAATAATGCAACTTCAACTACTTACACATGAAAAGTCATATGATTAAAAATAAACTGCTGGTATTAATGAATTAACATCTAAAAGGAACACTTTAAAATATAAACTAAGATATTCTAAGCTCTTTCCTTTAGCATTAAAAAATTACATACTTCATTGGAAGCTGACCAGACTTAATTTTAAAGTACAACTTGTGTTTAACACATATACAGTTCTGCACTTTGACAATCTCATCTCTGAAGAGCAACAATGGAACTGCATTATGGAAATGAAACTATCCAGGCACAGATCTAAGTAAACCCTAACATGTTTCTTGTGCCTTTAAAATTAAGAGAAATAAAATAAGTGGCTTGAAACCATGTGAATCATTGTTCTGTGAAAGGGTAAAGACTAGTAACTTCTGTGAAGGTTTATTATCTAAACTCTGAAGATGCTGCAAAGACTGAAGTAATAAAATGTTTTATGAACAACTTCACTTCACTTATTCTTACATAACTGAGTTTATGTGGACCCCTTGGCACAGTGATACTAAGAACCTGTAGGGAAGATTCTGCACATCCACTTTTCAGTGCATTAAAGAAATCATCTGGTGCAGGTCTGAACCTTATGAGCCTTCAATTCAAAACACAATCTCCTCCTGATCCAAAATCTTCAGGAGGCACATTTCTGAAAACACTATAAAGAAGCAAGTCACATAGAATAAGATAAGGATCTCCAACCTGAAGCCCAAAAGTTATATTTTAATTTACACTTGAATATTTTAATGTTGTTATCCAGTCAGTAAATTAACTCAAGATGCAAGAATAAAAAGGGAAGATGCATAAGGAAGAAGGTCACAAGGTCCACAAAAGTTAAGAACTTCACTTCTGTCTGAAGCATCAGCATTATGTTGTTGAATACCACAGCTCTCATATTAAGGAATTGCTTAATACATTCCCATTCTGTTTGAAGGGAAATTAAATTTACATTCTTTGGGAATACAGTATTGTAATTAGTTCATGACTTGATTACACTTTGAAGTGAGCCAAGACTGCATATGGTGCATATAAATTAGTTAAGTTATGGTTACCTACCTAAAGGAAAGCTAGAGTTAAGAAGAAAGTCAGGGACGAAGCCAGGGCAGTCTTCTGGGGCTTTCAGGAAGCAAACATAAAACATCAAATTCAAATCTAATCACTGGAGTTACTGATGTCAGGTGGGAACAGAAATAAAAAACCAGTTACCTAAAGAGCTGAATGAGTTGTTTTCAAAAAATAATCTTTTCACCTCCACCCTACCACCTGTAGGGCAGCTGTTAAAATTGATCCTAAAAAAAAGCAATAAAAGATAGAATATTTCCTACCCTGGTTAAATTTGCCAGTATGATTTATTCCTGGTACTTGTAATTTTTTAAATTTTTTTTTTATAGACAATCTGAGTTTTATATCAACTAACAAGATGCTCTGTTCCACCCAGATGATGAAATTCCCAAGTTCACTTTAAACATACTAAAAAAATATTGAGATGCACAATATAAATATAGTGTATCTAAAATGGGCCAAACAAAAAGTGCCACTGGTATGATTTGAAAAAGAGCAAGGAAAACATTTAAAGCTAAAACTAATTCCAAGCATAGCACAAACTCAGAAAAAAATCTCTATCATACTTTCAAAATGAAAAAGCATTTTAAGGTACAGGATTTGATCCTATATATTGAAAATCCTTTCCACTGGATATGCCAATCAAACTGGACCGTTTATCTGCCATGTTCTGGTTCAAAGGTGGAAAGGACAAAAATATCACATGCCATCATAACGCCAGCAGATGTGCCCGGATCAATAAATAAACAGTACCATCTCAGAGCTTGCACTTCCCATTCCAAGTGGAAAACACATCTCCAGCCTTACCTTCATTAATACAAAGAAAATGATGCTTTCAAGCAAAGAAAAACAGAAAATAAAGGTTTATTAATGCAGCCTGGCTGTGCTAACAACTTTCTTCCAGTGAAAAGGAAGAAATCAACACAAAAGGCAAGTTATGCCACTACACACACTGGTAAAAACATGCATTTTTGTAATAATGAACATGAGGAATCCGATGAGAGAAAAACTACAAAACCTGAATACATAAGTACAGACCTCACAGCTCATCATAACAAGCTACTGGTCCTGGCACAGGCCATAAAAATTTCTACTTTTGGCTTAAGAACTGCAATGGAAGGAGAACTTCCTCATTGGCAAGGAAGAGTTTGTTCAGAATATACTTGCTGCTTTCAGGGGAGCTCTGCCAACACCTATAGCAACTTTCAGGATGTAAAGATTTCTTTTGGCATTTGGTTAGATGGCACAGCTACCCAGCCTCTTCCACTGGAAACTGTTAAGGAACTTGTTACTTCAGTATTTGTCTATCAGCCTTTTAAGGAAGCCTTTTTAAGGAAAAAAGAAGCCTGGAGATTCAGCCACATACAATTTCTGTGCAAAACAGTCCCAGCATCCTAAAACACCACCATACATTTCATCATGTACGACAGAAAATAATCTCAACCTGTGCCATGTGAGAATATTAAGCCAAAAAAGGTATTTCACCACGCACCATCCACACGCAAACAGGGCTATTTTTTCCTTTCACATATTTAGAGTGTAAAATTAAACAAATAAAAGGAACACTGCATAATTCAGCTTTCATTTTCTATCAAATTGCTCATAATTGTAACTATAAAACGATAATATTCTACCATATGTGCATCTGCAAAGCCGACAAAAGCACTGGTCAGCCCCCGAGACAGGAAAGATGGACCTGTGGCTCCACCTAGTGGCCTCGCTGGGTATTACCGCTCTCCGAACCGAACTCGCACAGCGCGCTTGTCAAATTTTGAGGTTAATTTTATTACAGAGAGGTATCTAACACATCACTTTGAAACACGAAAATCCGCCATGCGATCCTCGTGCTACCGTTCTTCCTCAGAGCACACACACCCCCATCCGCACAGGCAGCAGTCACAGCTCCGCATAAAGCACCCATCACTGGGAACACTTCCTGATTTAGTTGCGAGGCCTTTGTTAATTAGAATTTAAAAAATCTTTCACAGTAGCCACCGTTACTGTGTACACAAAGCTATCTGTCATATCAGTAGTACTCGATATTACAACAGACATGCTCTTTAATTTGACCACAAAGCTCCTGGTAGAAGCCTGAGGAGAGAGAAAGTGCTTTTAGCCTACACAGGAATTGAAGTATCTGAGAAAGGATGCTCAGCTTGTTATGCTGAGACACAGAAAAAGGAGTTATTTAACAGGATAAATGTGAGATCGAAGCCAGACGCATGGAGGAAAGGGGATGAAGGAAGCAAAAGACAACGGGAATGTAAAACCTGAATTTACTGAGAGCAGAGCTACAGCACCTCCATCTCAATTAAAGAATATGCACAGCGAATCAAAAAGGTGTCTGCTTTGCAAGGAATGAGAATGTAAGATCACAAAACACCAACTTGTTTTATAACAAAGCTAATCAGGTTTGGGCTCGGTTACTATCAGAATAGGAATGACCTGAGAATACACAGTGGTGTCTATCTTGTTGCTTCCTCACAGGAAACAATCAATCATCACCCTTAATTTTATATACTTGATGTCTCTCACTGCACCTTTCCCATACAGTCCTTAAATGGGAATAAAGCTGACAGAAAAGCAGCCTCTCCTCCAGGCTATCTCCCACCACTCCCAGAATGACAGACTCCTTGTCCAGGTCCACACTGGAAAGGAAACCTGGCCACTACAGGGAATTATTTTGTTTGCTGCTTCCTCACATGGTTGCCTCTCTGTATCTTGCACAGTCAGCATCTGGCTTGGGTATTTCAACTTTCCTTTTCTCTCCCCTTTTAAACCAGAACATACTCAAGGCAGAAGTACATAGATTTTAATCTGACTTATTGGCAAATGGTGCAAGTGGCAAGATGAAATTCTGTAACCGCTGCTGGACCAAAATAGCAAAGAAAAAAAAAAATCCAAACACAAAAACCAGTGAGCCAAGAAATCATGCCCTTCTTATGGAACTCCCTTCAGTGTTACAGCTAGAACAACACAGAATGCAAAAACTGCAGATGATTGTAGATGATTTTTTTCTCTCTTTTAAAACTACTGCTATTTTGACAGTCTTTCTAACCTTGTTAGAACACAATCTGTTTGCACACTGTTGATGAGAGAAATGCAATGCTCCTTTTCCTAAAAGGCAGCTGAGGTCAAATCAAACTGCATACAAGTGCACTAATACTACTTTTAAAGGTGTCCCCAAACCCAAAAAAGGGAAGTATTCCATGTTAGAATGCTGTGGAGATCTTTTCCAGCACGTGCCATACACATCTCTGATTAGATAAGTATTTCAGAATGACATCGAAGGCCTCGAAGTTGGTCCTTTCTTCTAAAAGCTAGCCTTAAACATGACAAACTGAAACACGCTGGTTTCACTGAATTGAAGCCAGCGAAGAAAAGATTTAGTAACAGCCTCATTATAAGGTTCATTGTTGTAGGACTATTTCATATACAAGATTAACACATCTTATCTCCCACTTTCACTGAAACCTATTATACCCCTCATTAATACATGCACATTTCTACATCATTTACAGCACCAAGGTCTCAAATAGTATTGTCTTGAACAGGGTGCGTTCTGCTGCCGTTCCTGGTGGTAGGCTCTTTTTGCAGTAACAGTACTCAAAAATGGAAGACACCGCTAGGCAAACTAAACAGGGCTACTTAAACCTGAGAGAAATTTAAAATAAAAATAATTTGTTTTGCCAACACTTTGGATTTCATTTCTTGATGTATACTCCATCACACGCACACCAAAATGTGACACATTCACATACTGTAAGACGGGAAAGTTCTACCTTCCCAACCTGACTAATAATAATTCTCCCTCCTACCAATTTGGGATGTAGAAGTAGATAAAGAGAACTACAGCTCCTCAAAACAACGGGCATTTCAAAATTCTTCAGATCTCGATCATCGGAGAAGAAAAAGAAGCTGTATGGTACAAACAGTACAACACTCGCCCAGAACACATACATTCGTGTCTGTAGATACACCAGGACAGACCAGAACAATGTACCTTAATATTATATGAAGGGGAGGTAATCAGGTAAGGAAAAATACAGTTTTCACATTCTCAGTAGACCAAAGGGAACAGGCTGGCCCTTGTTCTTGCACAAGCAGGAGAAGAGTTATGAGGCAGATAAATACAGGACTCAACAAGACAGAAAATTTCTCTTCAAAGTATTTCAAGACAGAGAATATGCATTTGTCCAGCAACAGAACAAACAGATTCATGTGTTTACTCTTCCATATTTCTATCCACCAGGTTCCAAGCAAAGAAACAGAGGAGATTTTTCACAGAGTTCCCCTAAGCTGTTGAACTGTTCTCTGCAGGATGCCATAAACATTTAAAGTTTACACGGACTCACCTAAACACATCCATAACAAAAAAAAAAAAATCCATTTAGTGCTATCAAACAGAAAAAAATTCTGATTGCATTTTTTAATTACAGGTTTCTGGACATTGGGAGACTTTTGGGGGCAAGTATTACTGTTTGTTTACCCTGTCCATATACTCTGCCATGCATTTGTGGGCACTGTCAGCATTAAAACACCGAACTTTGCCATTTGACAGTGCATAGACTTCTCATCATGGTACCTCTTTGCCAACCATCTGAAAAGAATTGCTATGAATTTTTTAGGAGGCGTGTTAACAAAATTCCCTGTCCCTTACACCTGACTTTCTGAAGCTACCCTTATGCCACCAAACTGATTTCCAAATCAGATGGTTAGTATTTTTTGAAGAGGAAGAAAACAAACGACCTGGAGTGATTCTACTGAGAAGTATTGACGGCAAAGACTTAATTTACAGGAGACAAACGTACAGCCCCTGGGATTCTTCTCCTGTTCTTGGACATAAAGACGCTTACACTGGCTGATGAGTTTTGTAGTATGAAAAGAGTCTTGCCAGGACAGGCCTACTACCATTTATGACCCATTCACATTTACTTTTGTCTTTTTTGAAGTTTACATGCCTTCAGGTAAAAACAAGTTGATGAGGCTCTGGAATTGCTATCTCCTGCAAGAAAACCACTCATCTCCTCCCTATATCCTCCATTTACTAGCACGGAACAGCTAGGATCCTGGAGGTCTTCTTGGCTTCTTACATGGAGCATACCAATATATGCAGCTGGATGTGTATAAACCAAGGCATTCTAATGTATTGGTGAGGAAACTGAGAACCTCTTCTCCAGAGCTATGACTTTTTTCCTCCATTATAGCTCTCCATTCTTCTTAGAGAAACATTGGTAAGTGTTAGCCTTAAGGATATCAGTGCTGGAGGGCTGTTAGTTCAAAAGTCAGGAATTCCGAAATCTAAATTCAGAAGCGTTCATCAGAAGAAAAAGTAGGTGAAAAGAGTTTGCATAAAGACAGTTACTGGCAGCAAGAAAATGATACTTTCAGATGTCCTCCTCTCACAGGATTAATATTCGAGTAAGCAAATACTTCTTGGGCAAATTCTTTACCTATTGCAATATAGTAAGAATAACAGGCAAACAGCTCCATGCATACAGCCACTCCCCACCAAAACAAAACCAGAAAAATCTGTGATCCAGTGGGTCTGCAGATAATGCAGAGCTCACCACAGATGCTTGGAAGAGCTTAGTCAAGTCAGGCACTGAAAAGGCCTTCCTGTAAAATACATTCCTGTGATTATAATGTATTTATGTATTTCTGAGCCGTCAAACCAAAGACACTACAAGGAAACTGGGAAAAATATTCAACACTAAAAGGTTTTATACAATAGGGGCCTATAAAAATCAGAGACATTAGGAGTATTTTTCACACCAACAGGTCATCAAGGTAACCTGCACACCAAGCTATGGGGGGATGCCTGCTTCTTGTCAACAAGTAGGAAAGGAAAATGAGTGTATGTGAATGCCTTGCAAGGGCCCTAGACTAGAAGTGACTGGCTTTCTAAAAGAGGACCATAAATAAAAACAACTAATTAAATAAATAAAACTAGAGAGCTACTTTCTGCACAGAAGTTCAAAACACAAGACAGGAAACTGTTCAGTGAAGAGTTCAATGAACCTGAATACAAGATCCTACAGGTTTCAAGTGATACTTCTGCCAAGGCCAAGGCACAAAATCATGAACATCCAGTGAGGTGTTATCATTGATAAATATCATGGAGACCATAGCAAAGTGATAGCCCCTAAAGAATTAACTTTTGAAGCGCAGGATTAATTTAGAAGCCAAGACTGCAGCACAGCTGCTCAGTATCTCTCCTTAATTTCAACAGATCAAGGAAACACCCACACCTTATCCATTTCAAATGGAAACTTACTAAGACAAACTTATGCAGTATCTGAATAGCTTACAAGTATCAATGGACTTACTGCCATGAACCTTGTATGTCCACTCTACAAGGAAGGTCACATTTCATAAAGGGGAAGGCAAGTTACAGAGAAGGTATGTGATTTACAGGACTTCACAGAAGTCTATGCACTGCAAGTAAGAGAATTCACATGTGTTAGATCTCAGAGTACCTTCACAACAGCTTGCAATGCTGATGTTTCACTGCACTGGCAGTGTAGCTTTGTGGTCAGTCTCCCTAACCACCTGATATCTTTCTAACACAGGGGCTGGGGAAGGAACCTGTACGTTCCTCTTTTTTTGACAGCTTTCACCAGTAAGATATTTCATATATTCTTGCCTTCCCCTTCCAAGAATTAATTAAAATGAGAGAGAACTGAAGCAAGATAGGGGCAAAAATTAAAGCAGTTACTGTACCACAACACATCTGCCTCTGAAGTGAGAAGGAACAGACAGCACCAAAACATCTTCAGATCTGACAGGTTGCTCTGCTACCAATCTGCCCTAGCAGGTGAGACAAGTCACTCCATGACAAGTATCAGAAACAAAGGAGCTTAATGCAACTGCAACTATTTTAAATGATTTCTCTCTATTGTGCAACAGGAGACAACAAGCAGTTCTAACCAAATGTGGAGATTTTTCTCCCCTGAACTGCAAAGCTTTAAAATTAGTACTTTGTGTGTGCCTGTTCTTTTGTCTGGATTTCTTAAGGAACAAAAGAACCATGCATATGAAACGCCAGAGAAATATGGATCCATAAATAATACCATATTCCCACCTAATGTAAATATTTATGTAGTAATTTACCAGAAGAAGATGCAAAGTAGTCTTTAAATGTTACATTGTATTAAAGGTTAACCACATGACATGGTTTATTATGAGGCTCTGAATTATGTTTAAGACAAGCTTTTATTTTCAGTTGAAGTTCTGGTGTTGAAATGGATGGACAGAGTCAAGGAAGTCTAGTCAACTCTCAAAGATGAACACTGAAGTTCAGACTTCTTCAGTATTTTTTCAGTCTGCATAGCCACAGGCCATGCAACTCAGCAGCATATTGATTGAGAGAGGAAGGACCATATTCTTCACAATTAGAATAGGTAGAAATAAACTTGTAGTGAGGTTTGGTTCTTATAGCAAGACTGATGATGCTGGGTTTCACTTAGAAAAGCATCCTCTCCTGACATCAGCACCAAATCAAAAAGGATGTGCACATACCCCTAAGAAAAATGTTAAACGTAACAGTAGAACTGCTCCCAGTACAAATACATACCCTCGGATTTCATAACGTAAGTGCTAGATGTAGCCTCATCTTGTCAGTGACGTAATGTTTCTCTGCCCTATACCTTACACAGAAATTCATGATCCACTCTTCACTCAGTCCTACAAAATCCAGCTTTTTACTTCATACCCTGCTACAGTCATCATCACATATTTATGGTCTTAACTGTTCCTTTTGGTTCCTTCTTGAGCTCTCACCTTCATGCCTAAAGTACATAATCTAAAACAGTTAATATTAGACATAGTTTCCAACTCACCTTCTATTTTCTCTCTTATACAAGGCTTTCCTTAGAAATATTACTTTGCTGACTTCGTTTCCAATTCTCTTGATCTCTACATGATCTTCCACACTGAATACTTTCTTCATGTCATCGCTTTCCTCAGATGTAAGACCTTTGAAGCTCACTACAGACTCCGTCATGTAGGAACTGATAAAAAGATTTTCGTGTGTTTTGCTTTTTCATTAACAGAGTTGCTTCCATTTACACTACACTGAGTAAGATCCGCTCTTGTGTGACTGCTTTGAGCCAGTCTCACAGAGTTTCAAAGGTTGTAAAATGGAGACGTGAAAAAAAAAAAACAAAAAAACAACCCAACCACACGTAAGCAGTATTATAGGAGGTAAATATTTTCCGGTACGGAGGATAAGAACGAATTGAGCACTGTTGCCAATACTGCCACTTCCTACCCTGAAACCCCTGTGAGAAGATAAATTCCCCTGCTCCAAGCACAAGCTATTCACAAATAAACATTATGACCCTTTTTAAATGTACTCAAATAAGAATATAAACAATAGGAATGGTTAAAAAACACTGCATTTCCTTTGTGACTATTAAAGCACATGCCTCAACTATCAGCAGGAAAGGCTCATTTTTTTCCAGCTATAGCTAATCAGAGTAACATGAAGAGATCTATTAATGTTCCCTGCTTCAGCGAGACATGAAGTGCAGTCTTATTGATGGAATCTGCACTTTTGGTTCTCATTTGTTCTGCTTGAATAAGCTTACCAATCTGAGGCAACATTTTCAGACACTGGTATTTTGAACACCATTGGTCTTCTGGGTCTATCCTTTTTTCTCCACCTCACTGTATCTAGATCAAAGAAACCCTGGAAAAAGAGTGTAAGAAGCTGGAAGCATAAACTGTCATTCCTAAGATGCAGTAAAATCTTTCATTTCAATAACATACAGAAGCACTCCGAATGTATTACAGCTTATCAATGAAGAGGTATAGAATGGTACTGAAAATAGACCTTATTTGTATGCATGCCACACAAACATGTTAAAATATGTAGTTAAATATGCTCTTGGAGTTAAGTAGCTTTCATAGAAGAGAATCATTGCAATTATCAGTGGTAATAGCAAATCCTCTCTGATACAGATGTTTACTTCCTGTTCCAAGAACCAGAGCAGGAAACAGCCCTGTTAAGTGCATTTATCTAGGACCAGCCATAGTGTTCCTATTTGTTACCCTTAAGTGTACAACTTGTAAGAAAAATATGTAGCTTTTCTTTCTCTCCCCAGCATAACTTAATGCATTTAAAACATTTAGTCAACAACCAAATGCCTACAGAATTTTGTTCCAACCCTTCTCTGACTATAGTCCTATCTCCTCAATTTACAACTGGAACACAGAATTAGTCATCTCTAGGAAACTGATAATATTAGCTTTTCATCACAAAAACCTCAATTAAAACCCATTTGAGAGAAGCTGAGCAACTACTTTACTGTATTTTTTCCTTGCCCTGTTTCTTGATAGCTAGGCTGAACCTAAATATCATTAGGTACTGTGAACACTAATAAGTAAGACCTATCTATAACAAGTGCATTTATCAGTTTTGTTGCATGGGGGAAAAAAGAAAAGAGGTGGGGGGGAAGGGGGGCGGGGAAGACATTAAAATACACAGTTTCTTCCCAATGCCCACACATTTACTTCTTGCCTATTTCTTTTGGAAAATGGTAGAAGTGGAACTGTCTGTTCAATTTCTTAGATTTCACTGTGCACCTTCTATTTCTTAGAACATGGCAAATACTGCCTCTACACAATATCCCTAGTACTTATAATGCAAAACACTTTATGACACTTCTAGCTCTGGGAGAAGAGAAAATGAAGCATGAAATAAGAAATATACCAGCAGAACAATATTCATTGACACTGGTAAGTCTCTATACTGCTGCACTGGGAAAGTATTAGTATTTTGGGGGTTTAGGCCACCTTTTTTTTTTTTTTCTTTAAAAAAAAAAAAAAAGAAAGAAAAAAAAAACCAACAAAACGTTTGCCCAGCTTTTCTGATGTCACTGGTATGTCAGTCCTTGCAGTTTTTCTCACGTAACATGCAACCCAGAAGCCAAATTTATCAAATCATGCTCAAATCCAACAGATTTATATGTTCTCATATAAATGACAAATATTTTTTGGCTATCTGAAGTATATCATTCTCCTCACAGTTCTTCATAAATCCCCCACCTTTGCAAAAAGATGGTCATGTTTTCTGAAGTCTGAAACCAAACACAGAACTAGCAATAATATTTTCTTTTTTAGCAATAGTCAAGAACTAGCAATATTTCCTTTCCTAGCAAGAGTCAAGATAACAGATTCACAAACAATACAGCCATAAACACAGAACAAAACCCATAAAAGAATACCTTGACTGACCAAAGATTGACCTTAGTTGAAAAAATTTAAAAATTATTCTTTGGTTCTTGTAGCCTGTATTGAAATTGAAAGAAAATGCCACAAAAAAAATAATCATATTCTTAAAGTCCAGTATATACAGGCAATATACAATTTAACCTGTACCGATTTGGTCAATGTTACTCTGATATTCAATAATATGCTCTCACACTGGTTTTCATGCACAATGTTAAAAATCTTGCAGAAGCACATACAGGCAATGACAGAACTCTAAAAACGGTCACATCTAACAAGTAAGAGTTGGGCAAGCTACAATTACAATAAAATGCATTTGAGATATAATAAATGCTTTTCAGGGCAGACTTCTGAACCTCAGTCTCAAACAGGGAGTGATCAGAATCAACTGTTCAAAGCACATCCTGATTCGGCATTTGGCAGGCAAGTTATGGGGAACTCCACACTACCACACCAGAGAAAACATGTGGAGGCTGGAACTTCTGCAGCAGGTATCCAAAGTTGAAACTAATTTACCTACATCAGCCAATGAAGAATAGGATGAATCGTATACAATCACCGAGTCCCTCATGCCACAAATCCAAAGAAATCTGAAAAACACAACTTGCTTTTTTTTTTGGATTATAATAACCAGTACAAACCCCTCCAGATTCCACTTGTACTGCTGCCACCTTCCTAACACCTCAGAGAAAATACTTCTCTTATTTTCTTCTTCATGGGAAAACCTTTCCATGGAGTAAGAGACAAAACAGATCAGCACATCATTGGGTGAACTACAGTTAGAAATTTGGCTACAGCTCGTTACAGCTAACCGACAAAGGCTTAAATTTTTTATTACTGATTTGCTTGAATAATACATCAGACTCACACTAATGTAATAGGCAACTTGGAATATGCAGCCCTGATTTACCAGAGTTTGCCTCATCAGAAATTATTTACAGTAAAAAAAGTATGAAATAAGTGACAAAAAAAAGCAAAGATAAATGTTACAACATTCATTATCACCAAGCCCACTACAATACTTACAGTGTCATAGCTACAGTGTTGGAAATCTACACTGTGAACAAGTAATAAACATGTAAAAATGATTCTGTTTATCTCCACTTCTTTGTTTTCTTTCACTAGCTTGGGGAAGGATCATTCACACCTGTAGTTTTCTCCTCTTCAAATCTACGCGGACTTTTTCTGAAGGGAGAAGTTGTTATTCCACAGCTGCTAAACAGTTTTCAAAGCCTGCCACTTTGGTCCTGATGTACTTCCAAGGTACAAAAGGAACTACCCCAACTAGCCCTTACATGCTAAAAAAAATAACATAACTACACAACTTAGGACATTAAAAGAATTTTCTCATACTTTGCAGCAACCTTAGTTACAGACTGCCAAAAATGGACAATGGTATTTTATTCCGTTTCCTTAACACAGGAGGGATGGGATACTGCCAGGGCAGGCAGCAAAACCAAAAGACAACTTTCAACATCCAACATAGATAATGGTCCATAGATGCATTTTTCATTTTGCTCCCCCCAAAAAACTCACAAGAAACAGTATTGGAAAAAAAGGTGCTTAACTCATTATTTGCATTAAGGATAGTATACATTTGCTGAAAGTGTCTTGCATTGCTCACTACGTTAATGAAGACCTTGATCAACCACCCTAAAATAATCTCATGCCACAAACACCACACACTGCTCATCACAGCTGAGATGCTGACATTTGCTGCAGGGCTAGTACTGCCACACTAAACTTAGGCACATAATCCACCTCTTTTCTAATTTAACTAGAATCTATTCTAGTCTGTAGAAGAACTGCAATCTTAACTGCACAATATGTATATTTTTCCCTTGATTGCGCCTACTTGTTCTTTCAAGGGCATTCCCATTAGGAACAAACACTTCTCCATCCTCTCTCCCCCTTAAAGCAGAGTGAAAATAATCCTATCAAGGGAAACTTATTACTGTTTCCAAATTGCGTCTGGCTCTCAGCAGGCACTCTCTCCAGGCAACAGTTTTGCCGCTACATTATGACTAATTTTTTTTTTTTCCAGATGACATTTTGTACTGTAAGTAGGTAGAGGAAGGACAGATATATGTGATGTGGGATAACACAGAACCTCCAGAGTCAAGTGAAATAGTAGTGTCTCCTCTCACTCTGCACCCTCCTGCAAAGAAATTTCGTTTTCACTCTAGAGGATGATTTCTTAGCACATTGCACTATGCACAAACACAGACCCTTTTAAAAATTAATTTTTAAGAGAGGGATGAAACCTGTAGTTTTTTCAAATTTTCGGCTCCTGGATACTTCGTATAATGAAGAAATAAAATAAAAAAGAGTAAGGAGGAGAACAAAAGAAACCCCAAAAGCCATCATTTGATTTCTGGCTACCTGGACAAAGCACATGTTGTCTAATGCTGCCATCTGCTGTCTGTATGTAATGGCAATGCAGCTCTGGCTGTAAAAAACAGTTATCCAAACTGTTCTCTTCCACTAGTATGAAAAAAACAAAACCTCTCCAGTCCCTTTTCAATTTATGGGTTTCCACAATCCTTAAAAATAGATGTACCAGTGTGTTTTAAATAAGCTGTTTCTACTAAGCAAAAAAACCCACCCAAACCCAAGCCACATTCAACAGAATAAAACACTGTGCATGTGATTTTTAGGGAGAAGATAAAGAGCAATTTTACAATTAATTCAAACTAAAGTTACTGAGCCTGCTTCAAGATCAATTAACAAAAATGCCTCAAAGTCACAGGTAATATTACTGAACAAAGAGAAGCTTATCCAAATACACACCAAGGAATTTAGGTATAATTTCTAGCTATTTAACGAGTACACATGAATACACAAGCCTTACCTACAAAGCCATGTGTAATTTAACAAGATGAAACAACCATCTGCATCAACAGAAAGGGCTTCATATCTTAACAAATTCTTCTGAGTAAAATAAACAGGGGAAACAAATACTTCTTCAGGGACAGGTCAGAGAGAACCCAACACAAATTGTACAGTAAGAGCACAGAGCTACATTATGTCAGAATGCCACTTCAAAACCAGACAGAGGAGAGGTTGGTAGCCAGGTTCCAGCCTTTTAATCTGTAAGTGTAAGAACAGCAGCTCTCAACCCACTTATAAGAAAGGTTATATATTGCCAGCTCCTACTGGGAAGAGTCTTAGTTTAAAGGCAGGTTCAGAGGTATAGTTCAGCCACACGATGCTTAACCGAATGTTACACTATTCTGCATTTCATCAGCCTCCCAAAAGAATTTAACTAGCCACATCAATGTCCTTTCCTACCACATGCTCTTGTGTTTCTAACCCGAGTTAACATACTCCTCACCACATCTCCTCAGGCACCAGTAAGATCCCCTTCCCCTGCAGAGGTGCTTCTGAAAAGCTGGAGCACACCTCTTGACTCCACAACTCAGGAAAGCAACCCTCCCAGATTCACAGCATCCATACCCTTCCTGCTCATGGAAGTGAAAAACAAAACCCTACAAAACCCACAGCTTCTTAAAGTTTTAGGAAGATGTACTACAGGCTTGATACAAGGATTTAGTTAAAAGACAGCTAAGCAGCATCCCAGGCCTATTCTCTAGGTGATGCTCAGATGCAACTTCCCACTTCCTGCACAGCACTTGACATTTCCATGTCAAATACAACATAGTTATAAGATAGCTGCTTAAAAATGCTTTTGGCCAAGAATTACACTTTAGAACAAGTCAGAAGAAGAAAGCAGTAAGAACTGTACCACAGCTGAAGTATCAGATTTAAAAAATTACTGATGCAGTCAGCTCTACAGTGGTGGTGCCACAAATATTGTCAGGAACAACAAAGCTTTGAAGGTACAAAATCCTCTTCAAAGCTTGGATCCAAGCAACTATCATTTTTAAGTTTCAACTGTTCTGTACTGCAGCTTTAAGTGAAAGGGCCTGGCAAGCCTGAAGCACTTTGAATAAAAAAATAAATAAAAAATAATAAAAATTGGTACCCTGTAATTTAGCTTCAGCTTCAAAAAATACAAATAAGGTGACTTACGCCAGGCTTCTCTCTTTAACTGTATGGAGCAAAGGACTTTGTAAAGCACATGCAGATTTTTCCAAGTAATTTAAATGCTGCAGATACGAAAGTCCATACTGGTGTAATACAGGCCTTTCTAATTCTGATTTCTGTTTCTTATGACTAGCAAGTATCATGGAGCAGATTCAGTGATTTCCTCTAATTCTCCAAAAACAGGCTGACCTTGGCCACTAAAATCCTTCCTTTGGCTAAGCGAACAGAATACTTTTTTCTTATGCACTTGCTGCATACTTCAATACAGCACACAGTTGCTGTATCTTCATTCTGGCACCCCTTCATTGCCAAAGATGTCCCAAGTCAGGACTATCAAAATCAAATCACTTTTCCCTCAGCAGGTCTCTGAAGCATATTCAGCTTGCTGTGTTTTCCATTGGTTTAAATCTAACTTTTTTTAATTGGAACTAACAAGGCAAGCAATTGTTCTTCCATTTTGTAACTCTTTGGGACACCATACTCCTATGGTCTTGTTACTGCGCATCTCATGCCATAGGATCTGCCAGCTGGATGCAACTGTTTTCATCACTAGTGTTTTGTGGGTTTTTTTGTCACAATCACTAAACTCAGACCTCTTCCACCCTATCCACTCTTTTACTAGAAAGCCAGATGCAAGTAAACTTTTATCGCTGTTCACTGCCTGTATCACTCTGCCGAAGTACCTATTGCCTTAGAAATTCAGACACAAAATGGAAAGATTATACTTGCTACAAATAATTTACACTTCAATGGAATTTTGCAGTAAAGTCCCACCTTGTTTCTCTCCTCATCATGACCATAAAGATAACAGCTGAAGCTCGTATCTTCTCTGAACAAGATTTCCCAACCCTATCCTGAATTAAGTCATCTAAAGGAATCCATTATCTTAGTTCGATCTAATGCTCAGTCTTGATCGTGTCTGTCTCAACTGTCACTTCTTGGCTTCTGCACCTCTACCTATCACTTTGGTTCTTTCTCTACCATGCTACCTACATTGTTTTCAGCCTTTATTCCCACTGCTCTTTGGACTTCAAAGAGAACCTATCTACATATGAATTAACATCAGCTTGCCCTCTTCATTAATGGTTACTCTACAATCTCATCTACTAAGTTGACATTTTTAATTACCTTGATTTGCAAGATCTTTGGACAGCAAATGTACTTGTAAAACACTGTAAATACGCATGATTAACACAAAAGCAGAAATACACTTACAAGTAAGTGACGTTTGAACCAGAAAATATAAGGCTGCAGAAGTAAAACACCAGTACTTTGAATTAAACTTCAGATGAAATAAGGCAGTAGATAAGAGATCTCCAGTGTGCTATGCTCAATACAGCTCATGTTAGAATAAGCAGCAAGCAGTGCTCTAGCAGAATATTCCAATTGGCTTTCAAAACAATCTCAAGTAGGGGGTGTAATAATCAAGTTGGTAAACTCAATTTGAACATGAAATGTATTGATTTCTTCTGTGGCTAATCATCGTCATGATTCTAAATTATAAAGATCAGGAATTCTCTTTTCCCTCAATGCATACAGTAAATTGCAAGCCAACAACAGTGCACAGAGCTGTAACTGCTATCTGACAGGACAAAAATGCCTATTGTCCTATTGCTTTTGTCAGCCCATCTCCTCCTTATATTTTTCCTCTGCTTCCTTATTTTATCTGTTTGTTCAACACAAATGTGAACTTTAGGTCTATAAAAATGAAAAGCCTTTTCCAGATGTTGCCACAAAGCAACAGAGAGAATCACCTTCCCACTCCACCTTCCTTGGATGCTCCAAAAAAGTTCTCTTTCCTCCAGTAACACATTGCACATTCTCAGCTTAATCAATAACCAAGACCAATGACTAATGTATTCCACATATTCCAGTATGACTTCTTTATAAGCTGCACTCCATTTCAGCTGAGTATCTTCATGCATTCTGCTAAGTATGTCCCTTTCTTTTTTTTAAAGCACAGTCATCCTGTTTCAAGTTACTCTTAAAATACAAAGATCCTCCAAGAGTTCTGCAACACTAAACTTAGCCAGGAAGATAAGCATCACCATTCAAACTCAGAACTAACAAGATCTATCATAAACATCATTACCCAGTTTGAGGCATTTTGTCACATTTCAGCCCCCAGATTCCACCTCCAGATTTCACCTTCAGTGGCTATTTAAATTCTAAGCCCTTTGGAGTTATTACCAGTCTAAAGTGTCTTAACACTTTTGATCCCATTAAAATCCCACATGTATTGCTCTGCGTTTTTTTCCAAGTGTAATACTACCATGGTATTATCTACTTCTACTCTCTTGGTTCTTAAAAGAGGAACTCTTTCACAAAGGTAACGTTTCATGGAGGTAACGTTTGTATTCTTTGTTGTAGAAAAACATCAATAATCTTAACTAAGTGTGGCTGACAAGACACCCACGAAAGAAAGCCTTACACATCCTTGTTAGGATCACTGCAACAGAAAGCTAAGCTCTGTCTGAAGAGAGTATGCCTTCATCCTCAGACTTCTTGAGCAAAGTACACACAAGAGCCAACTTGGGGGGGGGGGGGTGGTGGGGGTGGTGGTACAAGAGCAGAGCTTTCTTTCTGCTTTTCTTCCAAAGCAATAACATTGAAGCTGTTCATTCTGAAAAGTATCTGCCACATTCAGAGATCAGGACACACAATGTGGGAAATTATGCTTCAGTAAATCACTGAGATCTGGCTCAAAGTAAGGATGGGATGCAAATGAAAATAGTGACAGGCTGAGTTTACTAGAAGGTCCTGAACTATGGTGTCATCTTTAAAGTTAAAGATTAGACAAAGATATAAAAAATCATTCCCTGGTAAAGAACCTTTAGGAGAAATAAATATAAATATCCTACCGTCACTTGTTTACTTAACATCCTCTGCAAAGGCAATGCAGGTTGAAGTATGAATGTCTTTTTAAAAAGGGATTAGATACCCCTCAGATGGTGCTTATTCTCAATACTACCACAGACAGCTTACATTTTTCTTGTAGTAACCCCAAAACTAGTATTTCAGCATAACTGACTACTTTAAACAAAACAAAAAGGCAGCTACTTCGAACAGAACATCCTGCCTCTAGCATAAAACACAGCATTCTTGTTCAACCAGTGTAGATGATACTTCTGGTGAAAGAGCTGTACTTTAACCATGGCAACAGAAAGCATTTCCCCCCCCCCCCCCCCCCCCCCCCCCCGATAATCTCTTACTTCTGGTGCTTTATGGTTTTGATAAGAATAACCTACACAGAAAGCCTGTGGGCACAGTGACTGTCTACTCTCCTGCCCTTTCATTCTCACCCTATGCGTATTCAGGTATCATTTCCCCTTCCAAAACAAGACTGGTTGCAATTCTAGCAACTCCAAAGTCTTCAGCAGCTGGATACAGATTTTGCATTAAAAAAAAGTGATGCTATTACTTGAAAGAAGTCTGTTGGATGTCATTGTCCCCAGCGTTTGCACAGATGAACCGCTAACAAAAGAATTCAGACGTATTTTCATTTGAACTCTAGTACATCCCCAAAAACTCCAATTCTGTGCCAGAAATTCCCTCCTCATGAGTCTAAGCAAACACAAAGAGGAATTCATTCGCATTCTCCATTCAAACAAGCTTTAACAACTAGAAGAACAGAAAGCCCTTCTCTAACATCAAGGAGAGAGGACTATTTTTCAGATTATTTTTTACCCACAACCAGCTGTCTGCTCATGTGAGAGCCAGTCCAACTTAACCATTCCTGTTTTGATACTGTGAAGAAATGCTGTTGAGAATTTATTTCCAATATTAAAAGAGAATTCACATTTTCCATATCTTTCACTGTCTACAGACCCATAACTACTGCAGCTCTCCATTTGTCAACTAGGACTTCGCATTTTAGAAGTGCTCCATTAGATCCCTACAATTGAGATCTTCTGCTAGGCCTGGATGGCACCCAAATCTGCCTGTCAATGGTAGTTCCTCTCTGAGAGGTACGTAAGGAAATTGCCCTAGCATTATCCACTTGGTCAATTCTCCAACTACATAATTACAGTACAAACAGAAACCTGTGCACCTACCACCATCCAAGCAGCCTGGGTCATAACCCCCACCACCCACACCACCACTGATAAGTCTTTTCTTTCCTTCCCTTGGCAGAGGGGAAGAAAGCAGTGCTTCTTAATCATTGCAAGAATACAAAATTGCATATACGAAGAAAAATTATAAAAGTATACTCCAAATATTTGGAAGATGGAAGGTGGAGGGGCAACTCAACAGAGCAGCCATAATCACTAGCTACAAGCTATCTAAAGTACCTGTTCTACATAAATAATCTTCCTACAGAGTTAGGAACACCTTCTTTCTAAAAAGCGGTGGGGGGGGGGACACGGACGGACGGACACGGACGGACGGGGGACGGACGACAGGGACACAAGAGCAAAACCCCCAAAAACAACAAAAAAAACCAAGCAACCAAAACACACACACACAAACCTTCAAGAGAAAACAAGTTTTTTTTTCTTAATTGATCAAAATTTTAAGGACAGCTACAGTGTTCCACAAAAGTCTTTGGACACAGCTTGCATGGAGCTTCATAATACAGGCTGCAACCAATCAACAAAAAAAACCCTCTTAACAGAGGGAAGAAAAATGCTATGATTAAAGCAAAAGTAAGGCTGACTCTTGCAGACTTGAACACTCTGAAGTAACTTCATTTAAGGAAAGTTATCAAGGATCCCTAGACAGAAACCAGAAAAGATATTCCTCAGCTTGCTCTGTGCTTCAAAATAACTTGCCTCCAGGGAAAAGAAAGTTTCAACATACGGGTATTAAGACATTTCTCTGATGTAAACTCCTACACCTACTCAGGAAGGCCATGTTGCTAAAGGTGGCAGGTACCATACTGCACTTCATGTATGTCAGCTAGATAACAAATCAAGTTTGCAATATAAAAGTTGTTCAATAGCAAGATAAAATATCAGCATCCACACATCCAAACTGATACCTAACATGGAAATGGCAACAGACACTGCTTCAATTTTCATCATTTGATTTTGCAGAAATCCAAGAGCTGTCTAAGGAATTAACGTCCATGTGCAGACAAACGGAAAATGCCTAAATGTTCCATAAGGAGATTAAGGCCAAGACTAAAATGAAAATATAGTAAGACATAAGCAGTGGCAACTTGCAAGAACCATTGTCAGATATCTTTTTGCTACTTCCAAGAACATATGATTTGACACAGGCAGGTTTAATACAACCAAAGTATCTTTAGAACTTAGGGACCTGAAAAACCTATGGAATGAGGAATCTGAAGTTCACTCTTTTTGTAGGCAAAAGGGGGGGGGGGGTTGTTGGGTTTTTGGGGGGTTTGGTTTTCTTACAGACTACTGCAGGTTGCCATAATGGACAGTAAAACTCATTTTCCAATGTTTTCAAATGAGGTCCTAGCCCTTTCATCTTCAGTAAAGTCAGATTTTACCCAGAGTCATTATTGTGCAAGCTCAGAAAGTTGACAAAAAAAACCAAAGGAAAACACAAGTGCCAGAATAAAGATATCTGAGCTCTAAACATAATTCTGCTATAGCCTTCCTTTAATGCGTTGAACAAATTCTTAAATTCCTACTTCATCTTCTTCATTTTTATGAAGATGAGATGGCAGCATTGCATTTTAACTCACAGGATAAGGACAGCATTACGAACATTTGCAAACCACTCTGATCTCCTTGAACGAAAGGACCTAGATTAGCACAACACATTATACCAGCCCTTAGAATGAGCTGATTTTAAGTGAGCAGCAGCATTATGTAAATTAGTTACAAGAAAGCAGAAATTAGAAGATGATTCAAATACAGTCGAAAGGTTGAGTAAAGACGGTATACAAAGTTTAGTACAGATACATACCCATTGGCTCCATGCACACATCTTCTCTTTGCACGCACAAAACAAAACTTATTGCACCTCCTAATTATATTTCAAATGAAGCTGACCATTCAATGATGTTTCAACTACATTATTTTAATTCTGTAGCCCTGTATGTTCTCATAAATCATGAACAATTCTTAGAATTACCAGAGTTTCTATACTTAAACTAAATTCCATTGTGCTGGCTATGTCCACAAAAAAACCAAGGTTGTTTTTATGGTTCATCCTGTGAAAAAGGAAGAAGTTGCACAGGAAAGAACATAAAATGGTAGGTACAATTTAATATCCACAATTTCACATTTATGTATGCTTATCCAGATCACAAAAAAAGTGATAGCAAAAAATAAATCAGTTTGACCTGCATAGCCAAGATATAACTGAGAAAAGGTCTATTTTCAGGATGGTCCCAAGGAAATTATTAAAACTAGTTACAGAAATTAAAGATGTGTGAAGGTGCCTTTCTATGGTGACAAGCCTAGAATTATTGCCTAGACAAGCAATAATGACAAGCCTAGAATTATAGTTTTAGAATATAAATTCTTGTATATTCTTAAGCATTTCAGTGAAATACACTAAAGTGGTCTCTTTTAAGACATTGAATACTTTTTCTGTAGCTCTTACAGCAGTAATGTAAGGGTTGTCAACTTCACTGAAATACATCAAAACCGAAAGCAAAATAAATGCAAAAAACTTAATCCACCATTAAGGTCCACAATAAGAAAGTAACAAGTAGCGAGGCAGAGAAAAATTCAGATTTCAGTACTAACATTATTCTAACGATGCCACACATTCTGTATGTTTTACAACATATAAAATAAATCCATGTATAATTGAAAGTAATCTGAAAAAGGGAAAACATCAAAAATATACAACAAAGTATTAACACCACAAAAAAAAGTACACTGTAAACAGATGTAAAATTCTTAGAACTGTTTCACTAACAACCCTCACACATCTGGGGCATTTTGGTTCATGTTATGGCATATTAAGGTAAACGACTAACTACTCATGCTCAATATCACATCTGTCATTGCTGCATGCACATCTCCATACTTCATGTATCCTGTCCCAAAATTTAAAATGTTCTCTTATAAGGAACTGAGCATCTCAAGTCCTATGGCCTCTAACAAAAGTCAGGGCAACCTGGGAAACATTAACCATAATTTTTGTGCCTTTATAATCAGGAGATGGACTGAATTCTCTAAATAGGGAACTTTGATTTAAGCAAGGAGATACATGCAGTGAAGCAGTACAAATCAGGACCATCTCCATTCCTGTACGTATGCCATAGCCATAAATGAATGCAGCACACTTTCAGAGAGCACAGAAATCTTTCAAAAGCCATTGACAATGATAGAAGTTAAACCTGTGCACTATTCAACACAAACAGCTGCAAATATGCTTCAGACTGACATTTAAGGAGAAACTTAAAATGACAAGTTGAAATGTGGCTTTTCTTTCTCCCCAACCAAAGTTGTTTTTTAAAAAAACTCTAGCAAGTTTACCTTTTAAGACACAGTATGTGTGCCCATCATCACATATTCGCTCCCACTTAGTAACCTCTACACTTCCTCTCCTCCACCCTGCAAAACCCAAACTCCCATTTGTGATCCATTGCAATTCAAGCTTGGGAATTCATGAGGGTGACTACCAGCCCAGAGAACAGATGTCTTTAAGGAAAGGTAAAGTTACGCTTGGCATAACAGATCCTCAGCCCATGACTGTTGGTTTCATCTGACTATCATGAATTGCTAATACAATGCAAGTAAAAATACACACCCCACTGCAACCTGACAGTATTTGGTTCATACATGCACACAATTAAACAGAAAAAGCACAGTCTCTAGAACATAAGCTTCTGTCACATGACTAATACGATGATTTTAGAAGACAACCCCCAATTTTTATTATAGCAGTAGTCCTGTAATTTGACTTGAAGCAGATCCTTATATGCTTATTAACAAGTGAATGGAAGTTTCTTCTATGCTCCTAATGTTTATTACAGGATCTCAGTTCTGTTTAAACAGAAGGTTTAGACTGAATTTTTTGCCTAATAAGGAAAAGATAAAGCTACTTTGTTTATGAAGGATAGATTTGCAATTTGGATACATTCCTGTAAGAGAGGAATGGAAGCTACAGAAATGTAAAATAGCATGAGAACTGCATTACATTCACATAAAGGGTAGTTTAATAATTCAAGGTTTATTTGGAGGCTTGTTCGCAACTGTAGAAAAGGTCAGACCTTATATGAATAAGGTATTAAAGTCTGCACATAAAGTCTGAGGTAAAGTAACAAGGCTTGTTTACCATCCAGTTGCTCAGTGTGCAGAGAGTTAAGATTTTTAAATCAATGCAGTGATAACAATACAGATTACTGAAAAGATTCTGCATAGAGATCAGCACACATGCATCAAGAGTTCAGCTGGAAATCACGAAATCTGATAACACACAGACTGTGTGAGGGAAGTTTTATTGTTTTAAGAGATGTGTGGCTTTGAATTACTTAGCATCCTTATCTTAAATTTCTCATTGCTCTTCCTTGCACTTCTTGGATTTAATATTTCACCAGACAGACTCCCATGCTTTTGCATTAAACATTTTCCACACTGTTTAATGGCAGTCAGATACAACAAATTGCTAAGTTTGGACCTGGCCTGTACTGTATAGAAATACCCTTTTTACACCAACAGGTATCTACTTTGGGCATCTATAACTGGATGCAGAGACAGATATATCAAAGAGGATGCAGAGATACATATACCCTGCTGCTCTGAGACTGGCAGCTAAGTATATGAACACGTACCTGTGGATATTCAAGTACATACACATTTTTCAAATCTAACTAGGCTCAAACCAGCTCTTACCAAAACACTTCCTCAAACAAGACAGCGGGACACTAAAAATAAAGATTCAGTCTAGTATGAGCAGGAACTCAGACATCACTTATTAGTAGCCAACAGAAGACAAAAATATTCCACAGCTGCAGAAAGCACAAAGAGCATGTTTCAGGAAAAGCAGACTTTGGGCTCATTCAGAAATGCTTCCACATCAGCTACTCTACCTTGGAACAAAAGCAAACATGGACACTTCTAAGCCTTGAGGAAGAATCTTCTGTTCTTCTAGCCCAAGCTCCACTGATCAAATTCACAGAAGCCTTAGTAGCACAAATGTAATTTCATTAAACCGTTTTTGCCTCTTGATTTAACAAACAGAAGTGACTGCTTCTCCTGCAAACCCACACAACCTATCTGTACCATCCTCTCAAAGTGTCTTCTGGCAGGAAAGACAGCACCAGAGAAGATCACAGACTAGCAGAAGGGGCCACAGCACTAGGCTGTGTCTAGAGAGTTCACCTGCTGACAGGAATACTTTGACCATTTGCGGTATCTCTACCTCTCTTTCAGGACTGAAGCAACAGCAGAGGACCCTACACACTGGTTCAGTGAACAGCCAAGCTGCCAACCAGGTTCATTCAGAACATGGAGTCACCAAGTCCAAGTTTCACTATGTCAGTGCAGCGCAAATACAAAGTACCTTTAATGGTGGTGAAACATACGGTAGGCATCATCACTGCAAGAGCTACATTCATAATTTTTAACTTGTCTGCACCTGCTTTAACCAAAAATCTGCAATTATTTTATCCTAGCTGCCTTTACTAACTTGCACATTCACATCAACATGATTTTGTTCTGTGGTTTAAACATGATTTATTTCCTCAATTTACCTTTGATTCACAGTGTCTAATAGTATCAGTCCATTGTCCAAACACTGCAAGGGGATATTAAACAAGTTTAGACGGTCTGGGGAATTTGCCCACCAACATTAAACAGAGAATAAGTGGTTGCCATAATCTTATTTTACGTAACTGTTTCAGATAAGCAAATATAACTATAATGTGCCTGCTCTGAAAAAAAAAAAATAAAATTCAAAAGCTGTAAGGCATCACAAAAATGTGTATTATTAATATATGTAAGAGGCTATACGTTATTCCAAAGAACTGTTACCCAATTTCAAATTACAGAAAAGCAGAAAAACAATCACAAATAAAACTTAGAAGTTTTATGAGTGGCCAGCCACTGTCCAGAGCAAAATGTGAAGCTATGTAGTCTTTGTCCAGATTCTAACTTGTTTACTAGCTGCAAAACGTCACCCTCAGGACCTTATGTTAAATTTTTTAGTTTTCTGAAAATCCAGACACTGGTGTGTATATATTTATATATATATATATGTACACACACACATACATATATATAAAAAATAAAATTAACACCACACCTAATAGGTACACAAGTTGATTTTGAACCCTCCTTATTGATGGGTACACTTCTCTGTAGAATAAAGAAAACACTAAAAATGAAGTGTTGAACAGATGGCTTTTTTAAAGTGTGATTTAAATATGTGGCACATGCATGACAAGCCTTTCCTTGATTTTTCAGACACTAATTGTTAATAAGACTTCTGATGTACATTCATGGAATTCAATAATTAGTCAAGTACTTAGACACAAAAGAGAAGTCAGCAGAATTTTATGGCGAGACAAAAATCAACTTAACAAAACTAGAGTATCTTCTGCCCTAAAAACATAGTCAGCACTTTAAAAAAAGGTTAGAATAATGTAAGTGCTTCTGTACATACACAGACACACAAAGGAAATTGTTTCCATTTCACATCTAAAAGCATAAATATCTCTTAGAATTGCACTATTTCCCTTATAAAATCTAAATATTAATAAGCAAGTTGTTTACAAGAAATCTGTTTTTCTCCCTTTAGTAGGGAACATACTACTTTGTCCCAGTAGTCTAATATTACATATTGAATATTCAGTTGCTTTTCATCCACCTCTGTACCTTGGGTTTGCCAGTCTGTTCTCCTTTTCTTTGCCGGTGTTCCTTATTTCAAGCACTCTCCCCAGCATAGTGTCATCAATATTTTGTGAACATACAATCTTGCTCACTTACTCCAAATAGAGCAAGCATACATACTCCATACTTGCACATATATTGGTAGGAGACTTTCAGGACCTTATCATGTCAAACCCTATTAAAGTGACACTTGTAAAGCTGACATTCCATTTCTCTAAGCTTGTTTTGAGTAGACATTTAGTAGAAATCTCACCCCATTCAGGATTTTAATCAAGAGAGAAAATTAAGAAAAAGTTAAGCTAAGGAAAAAGATCTATTAGGTCTTGTCTGGACTAGAGAAATGTATTCTTCTAAGAATCAATTTAGTCTTTGCAATGCACTTGTAAAATGTCACACGTTCACATACAGAAAGCACTGCAGATAGTGTTAAAACTAGTTTCATTAACACTAAATGCTATTTCAGTCGGGCTGCATCAATGCCACCTAACTTAAAGGTTTACTGGCATTGTAGTTTCATGCTGATCAAACAGCCTACCCATCACCTTCCCCACAACACGCTCATTGCCCTTTGAAATCTGCCCAACTTCACCATTTCTGAGAACTCTGACAGAAATCTGTGGGATTTCTTCTCATCAGAAAGGATCTGCAATGCCTTTCACAAAACACAAGTGAGGACAGAGCAAACCTGTGCCAGCACGGAAGGCTTATCAGCAGTGGACACTGGAAAGCTTAATTTGTTCAGTGAGAAACAATTGAAATTCCTAGCCTAGAGAAAAGCTTACATTGCAAAGCCTCCAAATTGGAATGAAAATCTAAACTTCAAATGCAGGTTATCTGGGCAAAGAACTAGAAGCCAGACAGAAAAGCAGGCTGTGTCTTGCCCTCTGTTGGGAAAGAACAGAATGCCTGAAGATCTCTTTCAGGTCTATTGTTCTAACATAGGCTTCTAACACAACACCAACCTTTAGCCAAACCCACTTTTCCAACAGAAAAGAAAAAAAAAGTAGCCTGCTGAAACGTACGAATATTCTATTTCAAAGAGTGTTATTTTCATTTTGCATCAGGTGTTCTAATTGCTTGCTGAGATTTTGTATCATCACATATAGAAACAGTCATGTTTTGCTTGTTATAAAAAAAGTCATAATGACATGGCAGTAGCTGAAAGTCTAAAAGGATGACTGACACTCAGTATTGATATACCATGTATATTGCCATGAAAGACTGAGACACTTTATAAAAAAAAATAAATTGATCACTTCCATTATGTCAGAGCATGATCATCAGGATAGCAGGATTACAACATGCATCTCTCACTAAGTCATAAAAGAACATAAAACCAAATCTGGTATAACAAAAAGTCTTTGAATTTGTTTGAAATAATTTTAGTGGAATAAAATTGAATTTCAAAGTATTAATAATCCCTGCAAAATTTAAAATTTTGATCAGCTCTAAAGGAAAAAATAGTTGCTTGCCTTCATTTTATTTTTGCTGGCTGTTCAAAAAGTATTATTACTATAAGCAAAATGGCTAACAGAACAGTTTTCTATTCCAATCAACAAAATAACTGAAAATCAAAGAATACAATTTATAAGGTATTAAAAGTTGTTTTCTTTTCTACTCAAGATGCATCATAACACAATGTTAGGATCAATTAACAACAACTTTGTAGCACTGCACCGAGATTGCCTAACAACTCTAAATTCTGTGGTAAATATCACATGTAACAGTTTATTTCACCAAAACATTGTTGGTTCAAGACCATAAAAACTGTGAGAAACTCCTTCTGTAAATTAATCTAATCAAAATTTGTCTTCTAGCACTGTCAAGTTTTCCAAGACTCCTAATGCATTCTCTCCACAGAGTGAAGCATACAGCATTCAACATTCTGCATGATAAAACTATAGCAAAATTGACATTGTGGCAATGGAGACTACATCTCTATTAAACTTACAGAACAAGAAGCCAACTGAGTTTTAAATAAAAGATAAAGCACCACATGGTTTTACTAGGAGTCTCATGTCTCTCAGCAAGTCTGTTCCCAGCTGACCAGGGCTCTGACAGATGATTCAGTATGCAAGTTCATCATACAGTCTGTCCACACTCTGTACCTTTTGTACTGGAGTTCTGTCAGGCCAAAGAAAACCAGACAAACATCTTGCAGTGTGACACCATCCCCTCTATGTATCTGCTTTATAAATGCACATCCAAGCAGCTTAACATATGAAAATGTTAGAACAAATTACTCTGCTGTTACCATAGACCTATCTTGGCACTAGGCCGGGTATTACAATTGATTCTCAAATTTGCTTTTTAAACATGAAACTCTTATGTTCATAGCCCTTTAAAAAAAATGTTTTGATGATGACAGTTCACCTGTGAGAGTTTGCAAGCATGTAAGAAGTACTGCCCATTACCCACAAACCCAGACAAACTTTAGAAGCTTGAGATAAAATTGAGATCCAAGAACCCAAATCCCAGAGAGGAATAACAAACCTTAATAAAGTCTAGGGGAAACACACCTAACACTAATAACCAGTACTCACTCAATTCTTTGTGTATTCAACACTACATGACTGACAATAAGTGGGAGATGAGCAGGAAAAAAGAAATACCATGTGTATTCACATCAGCCTGCAGGTGAGTCTCCTCAGCAGAAAAGAACGATTCCATTGGGCTGCATTCATGATCTGCATTGTGACTGATTTCTGCACTACTTTCTGGACATTTCTACGTTACAGGCACAGAAGGCATTCTGTGAACACATGAACTGCAGGCCTGTCCATAGCAATGGATCACGGACATGGCTGGGATCAAGGCGGGCAAGGCAATCAGTACCAAGGGCAAAGGGGAGGAATGAGCAAATCAGGCTCAAATGCATCTCTGCAATGAGTTCAGCATAGCTGAGATTGCAGAGACAGTTAATAGGTCATAGGTTATGCTTATTATTTAGCAGGGATATCTGAAAGTCCTGAAGATATATGTCCAGAGGCATGATGTTGACAGAATGTCTGCAGTAGAAACTCCAAGAGGTCACCTGTAGTTCTCTTCATGTGACACAACAGCCTAACTGCAGTGCACAAGGGAGAGGACTGCTTATCCTTACCCGTGCAGTTCCCAAAGAAACTCTTGGAAGTCTCACAGAGAACTCTCTCTGTAGGCTTCACAAAAGAGGTGACAAGAAAAGCCATTATGTCATTTCAAAATAGTCTTTTGCAACTTCCTGCTCCCTCCTACACTCATACCTCTGACTAAAAACCTTCTTCACTCCAACAAGCAGCCAGCTTTAATGAACCAGATGTTATATTCCAAAATATACAAAATACAGGCGACACAAATACAGTGATTTACACATTTGCCTTATTGAACCAACATTTAACAAATACGTAACAACCTTTTCAAAAAACATCTAGCATTGAACTATACACTTCAAAGACAGTTACACTAACTATCTTCCAGGACAATTCAGAAAATACGCCTACCATACTGCCTTCCTGAACAGGAAACCCCATTCCGAGGGAATGAAGTTTCACATCATCTAGCAAGCAGATCCAAAGAGTGAAGAGTTCAGCTTCATGTATAATCTCATATATTCTTCATGAGTCTTATAAATATAAACTTCTGGCAGATTTACTAATCTTCGATAAGTCTACAGATCTCTTAAGTCCTATTAAAATAAAATTCTTGACATTGAAAGAAAAAATGAGAAACACCTTAAGCAATGCAGCATTATAAAAAGAAAAGAGAATGAACCACTCTTTAATACATCTCACAAACACATTCTGAGTTGCTCTTGAGGTCAAAAGGTTTACTGGAGACAAAACACCACCAATTCAGCATGCCCACAATAACTTTATGTCAAAACTGTGAACTAAAAAGCAAAGCTCCTGCAATGTAAGAGTAACCCATGCTTTATCTATTTTCAAGCAGCATCAGAAAATAATGAGTCTTTCAATGAGATACAAATTGCAGAACTTTCCTTTCATATGCTTTTAATGAAATATTAGCTAAGAAAACATTTTAGTGTCTACAGAGAGAAACAGAGATGCCATTGGAAAAGGGCTGTAAATCATCCCCCAGAGGGACAGATGTAGACAAAGACTGAGCCCAAACAAACATGCAACGACAGCATTTAGCAACTTCAAATTAATAGCTATCCTGTATTTTCTTTCAGAATTTTTTCAGCCATGTTTTTTACCTCATGCATAGTGAGGAAAACTCATAACATGAAAATCCAATATGTGACTTGCTAGATCTATTACATGAAACATAAATCTGTTGCAGATCAAAATCCCAAACTTCTGACTACTTTATTATTGGTATTTAAAAGCAAAAGATTATGATGGTGGGGAGTAAATCCTGACTTTGTTGGGGGCAGCACCATTAACAGATATGAGACACCAGTAGCTACACAGCTAATGTAGAACCAGCTATGTGATGCTTTTTCTCTCCTAATTTAAACCATTCACAACAGCTTGATGTCCTTGAACAAGTACCAAAAGAACACCTGCAATGGTGCCCCACGTCCTCCCTGGGTGATAATAAAGCAAGACTGAAAAGGAATCCTAACAAGAAGAATTGACAAGCCACCTTGCCATGGTGGAAGTTGAGGCCCACTTAAAGTCACAACATAATTTGTCTGCTTAGGTATCTCAGTTATATAAAAGCACCAACCAGAAATTTCACTATGTAGCTTTGCAAAGATGAACTTTATCAAGACAATTTCCATATGCAAGAAAAACCAAACAGATCCCAATTAGTACACATTACTGTTCTGACTTTGCTAAGCTTCCTGACCTTTCAGTCATACAATTCTTCTCAACTTTGTACCATTTCACCAAGATTTCTAGCCTGTTCTAATCTAGAAGTCAAGCAGTTCCCATCCTTCATACAACATGCATCCAAGTGAAAGAGAAACTTCTCTCACCTTGTACTCTCTTCTCCCTTTGAGACAGAGAATGTCTATTGCTCTAATCCCTTCTCCATAAATATTAAATACAAGGAAGATCTATTTAAGCAAAATGCTGGCACAAGAACAAGCACGTTTAAGCCAGCTGTGACTGTGTCTAGCTCGGAAATTAAAAGATGTCGAACAAATGTTAGAGGATCTTTTAAAACACTGATGCTTAAAAAAATGGTACAGTGGAGAGAAGTAACAAGTGAACCAAGGCAGATATTTACAGCTTTATGAAGAGAAAGATGTTATGAGGATTGTTAGAGAGAGCCAGAAGGTTCCTGATGGTCATCTGTCCCCTGGAGATGAGCCACGACAATCTCCGATGCACTCACTGTTCAGCTAGAAAGATACAATTATATTGTCATTAAATTCTTTGGACTGTCCTGTTGCTCTTTCCAGAAAGATAAGTGTAATACACAATATGAACCTGGCCAACAGGAGACAAGTTCAATATAAACAGTTCATTAAAATCAACTAGGATTCACAGGCTGTGCACAGATCCCCAGACATCACAGCAGATGCACCTAAGGCAGTGTACCAAGATGGCTTTCTGGGGAAACCAAGAGGTTTTTCAGTGTAACCAAATAAGTCTCACACTACCAGAGATAACACCATGCAATCCTTTCCACAGTCAAACTCTGTCCTGATGGTAAGTTTATATTACTTACTCCTATAATTTCTCTCTGCAGGTAATTAGAAACATATTTCTGATTTTTAATTTCCTTATATTCATAGGACAAATTTATTCAGTGGATTTATTGGCAGGTTAAAGCAAAGAGCATTGACAAGTTAAATATGGTTATTTGCATTTAAACAGAGCAGTAAGGCCTCACAGGACTTGTCCAGTTATCTAAAGTGACAGCTGGACGTTAAGAGCTGTGCTCACTTGAGTTTTACTCTACACTGTTAAGATGATGAGCAACATCTTTAAAAGCATCTAAGGATCTTTCATCAATGTGGCTAACCATATTTATAGCAACCAAAAAGTTTCCTCTGAAGGTAATAAAATATGAAGAAATCCATACAAGCATCTGAGCAGTGGAAAAGTTCAGCTACTATGAAGGCTGTTAGGTGCTTTGCTCGCATTTTTACACAATTACTAAAGTACTACTCTCTGAAGAAGCTACATGAAAGCAACACCCTCTTACTTCAGTATCCTGCTCCCTGAATGAAAACAAGATTAGATCTGCCAATTATTACAACCACAGTACACTTTATTTACCATTTCTTTTATTTTTGCATTTTGGAACATAAGAACATATTCCACTCCTCCTCTTGATGCTTCATAAACAATTTCAAGGTGTCATACCTCAATGTGTTTTTAGCAGCTTTAATAGCTTAAACCTGCTAAAACCAACATCTGTGAGATCTACAAGAGGATTACCAAATGCCCAAACCACACTCAAAAGCTTCATTTACAGACCTTCAGAAGACAGCAAGGTGCCACGTTATTGTCAGATTCCAAGCTGAGTTTACAGAACTACCAGGTGGGGGAAAAAAAAATAATTTTTACTAAGAAGGACTTAAAATAGCAGAAGTCAAATGACAAACTTCCATATTGGCATTTTCAGATTTCCAGACAGCAACGCTAAGTAGTTCAGATGGTATATATGTGGTTTCATGTATCAAAACATGTGCCAATCTACCAGAAATGAAACTGTACAGGGATAAGAAGCCTAGCTGACTGCGAACGGCTGAAAGACAAAGCATGTTGCTAGGTCAATTATATTTGAACCTTGCTGGAGGTAATGAATCCTGAAGCAATAGTCTTGGCCCAGCAATTAAATTTAAACATAATCATCATCTGGCAGGCTTAAAATCATAGTTTACGATGCTGTCACAGCATGTCGACTATTCCCTCGCTGCACCTGCACTGGCACTGCGCAAGATGCAGTCCCTGTAAACAACACTACTTTTTTATTTCCTGGTTCCTTCATCCAGGAGGGTTTGAGAAAGTTTTGATAGCCATGATTGTTTTATTCCATTTTATTCTCGATACTTAGGATATACATCCTTCAGCTGGATCACTGTTAAATCATTTCAGTACTTAAACTGTCACACGATGCATAATCTGACACCACAGAGTCATAGTTTGAATATTTCAGTTATATTACTTTTAATTCTGTACCAGTTAATCATATTTTATTTAAAGGTGAAATGTTAATCTTCTGATGTTAAAAATCATCATACTTTACCTTTTTATGGCCGCATATTAAAACAGGGATATTTGCCAATTACCTAGAGCCTTCTTTTCAGGATTCAAATGAGAAGTTGACAAGAGGTCAGCTCAGAATATCTGCAGTACAGCAGTCTGCTCTGCATGCCAGAGGTGCTCTCTTTAAATTTCCCAGTACTTCACAGCTGAAATTAGCACATCTCACCAACTGCTACCCCACTTTGGTGCGTTCTGTTTTAATTCTGAGCAAAAGGTTTACCAAAAAGCACCTTCTCCAAATAATTTCCTATAAACTGGTTGCATGCACTACTGCAAGCTCAAAACTGTAAGAGAAATAGTTCAAAAAGCCAATGGTTCTCTCTGAGGTAATGAAAGCAAATTTTTTGTTGTTGTTTTACTATAGCTACTTCTTGTGACTTAAAAATATAGCTCTACACACACCATCAGAATGAGGTCTTAGACTGCAAGCATTTCCCAGCAGGGATTTTTGTCTCTATACTTGTCTGCAAAGCAACTAGCAAATTGTTAATCATCTATAATTAAAGACACCATAAGCCCAGAACCAATCAGAGTGTATCTCCAGTTCGTTCACATGGCCCTTTATGCATAAAATATGCCTTTTCATGTCCAAGCCGCCTTTTCTATTTGGGTGCCTCCTTCAAACCTTCTTCTGTGACAGGCTCGAGAAGAGAAGCATTTGTTAACATTTTTTTCTAATGTATAAAACACAATGAAAATGACAAATCTGAGTGACACACTTCTCTCAGTCTTTTGCTTGACCCTAACATTTTTGGTTTCGTTTAAGATTTTCAGACTTACACCATGCTTGTATTGCTCAAAGCTAAGGCTGTCCATGAAATGCCATAGTTAAGTAACAAACATACATTTAACCTTTCATGTCACAGAAAGGCCAGCAAGCAGTACCCTGAATTTTTAAATAGGTAAGTACGAGAGAAGACAGCAGGGTTGCTCAATGCCACATATGGTAAATCAGTAAAAGCACAGAACGAAGCTGAAGATTCACTGCATTTCCATGCTCGTTTACATGGGTCACATCTAGCTCATAAGCAACATGCTATACACATTCTGATATTTACCAACTGTATACTGCAGGTTGCACTCATTTGCTCTACCTCTGGCACACTACTTACAACTGTAAGCAAGTCCTCCAAAGATAGAGTTCATACAGAACAAGATGCAACATAGTGATTTCATTTCTAAATGGAAGAAAAGCAGTGTGGTTTCAGCGGTGGTGCTGTTTTTATTTGTTGATTTATTTTTATTCAGTCATTTCCACATTCAGAACTGCAATTACTGGCACTCTGTCTTATGTTTTTGACGCTCTCCTTCCACTGTTAACTTCAGTACAAGTATCAAAGCTCTTATGTACATACAAAGAATCAAAGCAACACTGATCATACAATAACCATCATCCCCCATCTAGTCAGCAAGGGCTCATATAGCTCTGCCTGTCTGCAATATTACAAAACAAAAAAATCTATTTTAAGCATAAAACCAAAAAACTGACAATGTAAAATTCCAAATGTACTTCACAGACAAGCACAGAGTCTGGCAGCTAAAACTGCTCCCTTCGTGAACCTTCTCTAAAGTCTGCTGTCAGGGAAGACAGTCCATGGACCACTGCCTAGATAGGCAACTTGCTGTATAAGGCTCCATGCATCACATCTGAGGCAAACTCAAGGTTACAATCTTCATTCCAACACATCATTACCTTGAAATTTAGAATACTTTCTCCTTCATGCAGAGGTTAGTTTCCCACCCTTCATAAAAAAGGTATCTGTTACAACATTTGGAAGTGACTAGCAGGGGTGAAAGCTAAGTTTCATTTCCTACAGATTCTTTAGAACGAAATAAAAGTATATCTAAAAAGTGCAGATATGCTTTTTCATTTCTTTCGCAGTTCAGAGGAGGGGGGAGGGAAAAGCATCTCTGATTTGTATATTAAAGTGCAAGCATCTGTCCTACTGATGATATTCTAGGGAAGCACATTAGCATAAAATTTAACGATGTCAAATAAGTGGATGTGAAATAGGGACTGCGTAAAGACACTATTTCCAAGCCTGACAGAAACATCACTGTTTAGAAATGCAAATGAAACCATTATGTTCAATAATTATATGAAAATATGAACAGTTCAGCATGTTTTCCAGCCCTGATGGCGGCTAATGGGATGTACGCTTATGTAAATAACTACTATTAAAGCTAATGCTGAAAAAAACTAATAAATTCATACTAAAGCAACTGATTTAGTACGCTTTTAAACCCCAGCAGTGCTCACTTATTAGAAAGGAGTGCATTCTTATGTTTAGAACTCATTACTGTTACAAGTCACTGCAACTCCATCAATTACCATGCATTAATGAAAATGGGACACATACAAAAAAAAATTATTGCCTCTCAGCAGTTTTCTTTAAAGACAAAATATAGGGGTATTACCATCATGGGGCCTTAAGGGGAACTTATCAGCAACATAATCTTTATTACTACAACTGTACTCCCTGTGCTATAACCCTGGGGTATTTTTTGTCCCAAGAAGGGGCTAATCTTTATGTAAAACTTTTGACATATTTGCAATGAAAATGACCACACTGCCATCAGTAAAAACTTAGCATTTTCACAATTAAAAATGCACTTAAGCAAACATACACACACCAGTATCTGAAATGAAAATGTAGATGTGAAATGAAACACTACAATTACTGAAACTAGAGCAAGGAGATGTAATACCAATACAATTATGGATATAAGGTACAAACGGAAGCCTTCTATGAAGTTCTTGTATCTAGATAAATTCCACCCAGTTTTACACTTACACTTTTAATCACCTCCTAGAGAGCCATGGAACTGAGACTTCAAGGACGCTCACTATTCATTGCTCCTTGGATGTTTTCTCCAGTTCTTCAGCATTACTCGAAAAATTCTTAGCCTTGATTAAACATCGCAATTGATAAGAGGAAACAAAACCAATTCAGTGCTGTTACAGAATGAATCCCTAAAGTAATTAAAAGCTGAGATTTATTGAATGTCTATAACTCTACAACTAACCCACTTTCATTTTCTAAGCAGCTTCTGAAAATGAGACATTAATGTAACAACCACTGGATCCTAAGAAGTTTAGCAAACCTGAAAATGCTTTTATATTAGTTTGCATTGATTGGCAGTTTAAAATCAAGGATGGGTTTGAACAGCCTTGCAAGACACTATGGACAAAGAACTGATGCCCAGTGGAGAAGATCCACATGGGAAGTTACCTCTCCAGCCTCAGCAGCTGTAAAACTACAGTCCAAGATGGCATTCCACTACTAAAAGTCACAGCACAGACTTACAACTCATCTGACTACAAAAGCATCATCAATAACAATGATGAAATCCTGTAACAATAAAAAGGAGGAAAGAAAGAGTTTAAGTTTTCATCATGCATGAACAGTGACAAAGTTCATACACAGGCCAATGTCCAGTATAATGTTAAATTAAAGCTATGTTTAAGTGCAATGTACTCTCCACAGCATAAGGCAAAAATAAAGGCTACCCCAAACTGAAAAATTTACCATCTAAAAGCAGGCTGCAAAACTACCCTTTCAGAGGGCCAGCAGCTGACAGCATAAAACAGCAACATACTTGTGATGACAGTCACTGTGACAAACATTTGGTGCAGGGGCAATGGAAGAAAAACCACAAAACTATCTGATTGCTTTCACTAAATCTCTGTTGAAAGAGAGGTATAAAGTGGTTTTCTATCTAGACCATTAAAACTATTTCATGAGCAAAGGCCACTCTAAGGTTAAAAAC
Source organism: Falco rusticolus (assembly GCF_015220075.1). Lineage (NCBI taxonomy): Eukaryota > Metazoa > Chordata > Aves > Falconiformes > Falconidae > Falco > Falco rusticolus. Next base: position 75,367,449 of record NC_051210.1, on the reverse strand, counting down.
AGTAAGACAAATTTGCTACTGATTAATAATAAAGCCATTCATTTTATTCTTCAAATCTAAAGTAATTACAAGCCAGAGCATGGCAAATGGATTTAGCAGAAGCCATTACATCAGAAGACTCCTTTAAAGAAGAACAGTAATTTAAAAGACTAAACTGAATAATGAACTCTCCTGAACAACAATTATTATGAGATTGATTTATTGAAAGTGTATTTAATCATGCAAGAAATGTTTAAACTTTGCAAAATAGTTCAGGAAGGCAGAGAAACCAATAGCAGAATCAGCCCAACACCCTCATTATAGTTGAGAAGCTGAAGCAGATGGAGAAGTCATTTAGTTTGGAAGGATAAAGTACATCAATTTCTCTGAATCCACAGTTCTAGTCAATTTGTTACAGTACCAGCTTCAACAATTAATGATCTCATTTTCCCATTTGTGCCTCCTTTTAAGAGATCTCAGTCTTGGCTTCTGAATGAGCCAAATGTCATAAAGGAAATTTTAACTCCAAAAAACATCACTTTGAAAGCTCACACACCCAAAAACAACTGGTTCAGAAACAGCCACAAAAGCTGGGGCCAGATTCAGTCAGGTAAGTAGCCTGGTCAGTTTAAGTGCCTGAAAAAAACGAAGAACTGCATTTCATCTGAGACACAGCCCTCTTCTCACTGGCCTGACCTCTGCAAAGAACTACTTACCTGTCCTACTTCAGGTCTTTTTCACTACTGTAACTGATGTTTATACATGATACTGCCATGGCTGAAGCTGCATTTCTAATGACAGGATTCTGCCATTAAGTTCAGCAGGGGGAACTCATCATCACATCCAGTTCTGAGATCCATACCAGATACTATAGATAATATCCTGTCTGCATTTAAGGTGCCACTCATCCTCCAGAGCTAGAAGACAGGCTGTCCATGAAGCATATACCCACCAGTGGCTATCAACAACCTGGCAGAGCAGAACTCCATAGATCTTTAGCCAGTAGACTGCAGTTCAGAAACATCAAGTCCCTAGCACCAGGAACAGATCACTACAGCATAAAAACATCAGGAAACAGAGGAGATGCAAGAATGCTACTAGCCCTCAACCCTCACATCAATGGGCCTCCAAAATTCTGCACCAAAGCTGGCGGGTGGTAAAGTCTCCTCTGCAGTCATCCACACACGGAACAACATCTTCCCACACTTCACAGTGTAAATTACAAAGCAACTCTGCTTCTTTTATCCCACAGTTATACTTCTGTATTGACAGTACCATCTCACAGACAACCCTGCACCACTGAGTGTGAAGTTTTAGAGCAAAAAGCTTACTTAGCTCATATACAAGAGGCTGATATTGACTGTTTAGATGCTGCCTCTTGATTCATAACATGGACAATGTGGCTAACGTGCTCAAAGGCACTGGCTAGGATTAAATGTAGAAAGCTGAGCTTTAAATGAATCTCCAGCCATTGATCCATTTGAACACTCAACATTACAACATGTTCCACCTTGTTTTAGTTTAAAAGTTCATGAAAAATTCAAAGTATCTTATTTACCCAAAAGTCCTTGACCGATTCTTCTAGATTTAAGAAGTTCTTAAATACATACATTATTTAGCCAATACTGCTGTTACAGAATAGCATATAAATATTCAAGGACTTTTTAATAAGTTCAGCTTTTATTCAATAGACCATAATGGTTGCTTAGAAACATTTACTACTAGGATACCTATAATAACAGTAAGGGAAACACCTTCAAAGAGTGAAAGAGTTGGATAAAATGGAAGAAAGGAGCAAAATACTAATTTTTCATTCTCCTCACATGTCTTCAAACAAATTACGATACACAAAAAGATGCATAGTATGCACTCACGAAAAACAGGAAGGCAAAAATTTTAAACAATAAGCTGAGGGAACCAAGTTGAGAAATAAAAGAAAAACAATGATGGTCATTCCAATCCTTCAGTTCATAACTTGTAAGAAACTACACTATCAGGAACTGTACTACAGAAACTATAGCAAAACAAAAAATCACCCTCAGACTTAGCTGAAGTTAAACTCTAAAATTGTTACTGAGTTTTAAATAAATAGCCTGACTTTCAAAAGCAGTAGGCATGAGTTTCCTCTATAAACACCAAGTTTTCCTCTATATAGAAATTTTCTTGCCTTTTATTATTTTTGGCAACAGGGACAACAAGGCAGGGATCCAACTGTCATATACACATGCTTAACTATACTGTTAATTCCCATACACCACTTTCTCATGAAACTCTGTGTCATCATCTTGAGTTCAGACTAACTCTCCTTTTGCTGCAAGCAGCAGCCACAGGAGGGTACACACAAATATATATCTGTTGAGCTAGACATGAAGACCACACGTTCAACGAAGTGCAATGCTAAAGGATTCCTATGCAAGACCTTTTATTTTGTTTCTTCACCTCTGATGACAACTTGGTGGGTCAGATTAAAACAGGAAATGAAAGGAAATAGAAGAGGTGCCTATTTCTCTCCCCATTTTTAGAAAAGCAAGTTCAACATTATAGAGAAAAACATGACAGGACAAACAAGTAAATTCTGTATTCTGATACCTGCTTTTCTATCTTTTTGTACTTTGGCATTAAGCATGTCAGCAACTATTTTTCTTCTGAAAAATAATCCTAATTCTACATTAACACAGAAAGATAGAAAAAGGAGAAAATATGTAAACAGCACTAATTCATGAGTATATGCAAAAGTAATGAACAGTACTACGGCAAAACTAAAGACTCTAGATAGTGCTTATAAGAAGTCCATGATTCTTCCAGCAAATCAATATTCTATGTCTCACTAACAATGAATGACAAAAAAAATAACTAACAGCACATGAACTGTTTTAGTTAAATTAATATTCATGTTAACTGGATGCAAAATTGACCAATTAAGTAGTCCGAAGTTACAATATTAAGGACATAATGTAAACAGCGTCTGTAATCAATTTTAAGACTACCAAAGTAAATCATATGGGATTTGTTGCATGACCTTGGCTAGGTATTCAAATCAACAGATCATGTTCAGTCAGAAAATAATTCCAACAAAAAGCTTAAATAACCCAGGTACATTCTAAATATAAACAAAACAGTGGTTTAGTAGGGCTGGTAAGTTTAAATTTACAAAAAAAAGAAAAAAAGTAAGTTTGTAACAAACTAAATCTCTTCTTCCCTTTACCTCCCTGTTCTTTGACTCCAAAATTATTATTTCAGCATAGCTTACAGTTCAATAACCATCTTTTTTTATTTTTTAAAGAAGTTTCCTCTTCCCCAATTAATAAACCTTCACAGAAATGTTAAGACTGGTTTTGCTTCTTCATTTATGCAACACCAGCAAAATTAGATGAAAAAAATCCTTAACAGTGATAACAAGAAAAGCTAAAGACTATAACATAATTTCTTTGGGCTCTGAATAACAGTAGTATTTGTTTATTAATAATCTCATTATTATCATTTTTTCCTAAAACATCTATCATGCCACTACTGGAGCATCTTAGAAAAGATATCTTCCTGTTTCTTAAACTAAATCATATTTTGGATCAAAATTAACAATAGGTGCTTGAAAATATGCGAGGCGGGGGTGGGGTGGGGGGTGGGGGTGTGGAAAAAGAGGAAAGCCGGAAGCTTTTCTCTTAACAGCTCCTATCAGAGGTGGAAGAAGGACCAGTGCAAGTAGCCTATAAGCATAACATGGTGTGAACTGCTCATCCCTTATTCTGAAAATGCAACTGAAATAAGTACAGTAAGAACACTGAAGTTGCAAATCAAACACTCCAAAGGGAATACCAGAATTCAGATTGCCACTAGAAGCACAGTTCAGTCACCCAGTATGTATCAAACATGATCTGGGAACACAGAAGCAAAAAGAAGACAAATACTAAGCGTGGATGTTGGGAAAGACATGGGAGTAGGTTACAAATGGTGAGCCTTCTCACAACAGGTTAGTCCCAAATTCTGTTTCAATCTTTGGAAGGTGCTAGAATACAATGAATGGACACATCCCTGCTTTCATCAGCTGTCTTACAATCATAACTGATCCTAGGTCACCTGCCTCCATCCTGGCTCTTCTTCAACCCTAACTACTTGGTCCCAAATGCTTCTGAACTCATCAGTCACAGGCTTCTCTCACGTCATCCACAACCAGTCCAACCTCCAAGTCTTTCCTCTGAGACAGGTTTCAGTTCTCATTTCCCCCCGTACAGCCTCCACTTATGCTTTCCCCTCTACCTCCTGCTTAATCTCCCCCTTCAGAAGACTAATTTTTTCCACCACCTTATCTTCCTCATAGCTATAAGATGTTTTCATTGTGGAGGACATCAAAAGAATGAGAGCACCTGTTACTGGATTTTTTCAGTTCAGCCCAATTGGGCAGATTTTAGTAAAAACAGCAAAAGATGTCATCACAGCACACGTATCTTGCACCACTAAATATCACATCTGCAAAGAACAGCAGCACTAGAACTTTTCAGAAAAAAAGCTACAAAAGTTTAATATAGATAAAGTAAAGATCTAATCCTCTTTTGGCCATGGAAGTGGTTAAAACACTTTAGGTAAGTTTCTTTCAAAACAACTTAGTTTCAAGTGGGAATGCTGTGTGAAAATCTAAGCCAAAATATTTACTTTTGACCAAATTATAAGATAACATGACAAGTCTAACAATACTGCTTTAGGGAAAAGGAGTAGACCAGATGACTACTTGAAATGCCTAATCTTCCTTCATTCTGTTACAATTTGGCAACAATAACAACAGGCTGGCCTATTTATGATTCACAGCATGCTCATCAGGGCTGTCCTCCATTAACTGCATGCCCTAGTAAGAACTACCCAAATTTCGAAGTTTCAACTGCAGGATAGAATTGACATTTAAGTTTCCATGAAGTTTTAGTTGTTCCCTACCCAGACAGCACTGACCAGTTACAAAGTAAATGTAAGCTTAGGCTTCATACAGATACTGTTTGTTCAAAACTGGTAAGTTACTTGAAGTTTTGCAGTGAGATCACTGCTTACCACCTATCCCCCTACCCACCAAAGCCTTTGTCATAGTTCATCAGCAATGAATTCGGGTCCACATACCTTCTCAAAAAAAAAAAAAATTAAACACAACAAAATGAGGAAAATCTGTCTTTAAAGTAGGGATTTCAAGCACACAAAGCAATGAAGTTAGTTACAGAAGTTGTGGAGAAGGGCTGCTTAAGATGATGGGGGGCCTAGAGAAGCTGTTTTCTGAGAAGGGACTAAGTGTGGTGCGTGTAGGCTTCTGAATAGTGACTGGCTGTATAGAAGTAGGTTGAGATGGTGGTAAGGTGAATAGGGGGAGAGACTATCTTGCTGCAAGACTCTCAATACAAAAAAAAACCCAAGAAACAAAACATGTTGCTGAAAAAAACCACGCATCACCCATGCTATTCAGATTAAACCTTTATCTAGCTGAAATTACACTTCACTGAATAGCCGCAGTTATATCAGAAGCACCAATTTATTATTATAGGATATTTTAAATACTGAGCTAGAAAAAAATTATAAAGACTAGATTAGCTTTGGGGGAGGAAAAAGGAAAAAAAAAAAGGTAAGTAAAACTGATTTTACTAGGCTTCAGGGTTTTTTTCTTATGGTATTCTATCCCTGCATCTTATTTGCAAGTGAACTCGGTACATTTCAGAAGAACTTTAAGGATTTTAAGCTGCTGTATTTGAAAATAGCCAGAATCTATATTGGACTTTGGCAAGTCGTTTCTACCATTTCTTGTCTCTGCTACAAGCTTTAAGATAAAAAAATTAACTGATCAGAGGTACATTGAGGATCTTGAATCATTCATGTATGATTGGCAAGTATTGCAGTAGTTATACTGTTTTGTATTTCTTGTTTTATATTTCTAGGTTTTACATAGTTTTATGAAGTGTAAAACTGCATGCATTAACCTTCTGCCATGTCTACCAAACTTCTGAAAAAGTATTCGTGCTTGTGCGATCTATTTCTAGTAAAGGGAAAAAAACCAACACAGAAAGGAACAAAAAAACCCCAAGTAAGCACGCCTACTTCCCAGTAGCCAAATAAACCTTAGATGAATTAATGAAAGCTTTATGTGCATAAATTAAAAAATATTAATCAGGAACATACATCCCACCCACATTCATGAGCTGACTGAATACACAATAAAAAACTGACTTCAGTGAAATCAATGTAAAAGAGTTGTAGTCACATCTAATGGCTCTTAAATAGATCTGATTTAATATTTTCCAGGAACAGTTCAGTTCCATGGCCAGCTAAACTTGTTGATGTGTATATTACTTAGTACAAACAGACCAAATTCTTTCTATCAATATAATGCTGCTGTGGTACAAAGGATCTTCTGGGTTATCAACAGCAAACCCCTGCTGACAAGAGACAACACATCACTGAACTCCTTTCAAACCTCAACCAAGCTGCATCATAAAAAAAAAAAAAAAATAATCAACCAAACAAAAAACAAAAAAACTTTTTATGTTAAGCCTCCCAGTGCAAAACTGTGATATATGGTTGCCTGAATTTTCAAGAACCCTCCTCTAACTTCACTTTTAAGTTGGTGGACTGTTTATCTCCACTTATTTCTATTCCAACGCTGACCTATACCTTCAACAGTCCCTTTTTGTCTCAGCATGGTCTCTCCCCCTATTCACCTTACCACCATCTCAACCTACTTCTATACAGCCAGTCACTATTCAGAAGCCTACACTCACCACACTTAGTCCCTTCTCAGAAAACAGCTTCTCTAGGCCCCCCATCATCTTAAGCAGCCCTTCTCCACAACTTCTGTAACTAACATGATTTTTAATTTGAATTAAGGAATGGATGATTCAGGACTGAACACAGTACTGCACACTAGGTTTCATCAATGCTTTTTAAAATAGCATTAGTATCCTCCCTACTTGAAATACAGCTCCTGAGGAATCATGTATTTTTGGCTCTTGCTGTAGCTGAAGCACTGTTTCTTCCATATCCCGCTATGGTCAACCATTAACCTTCTGAAGAGTTAAACAAGGAAGAGTCAATACCAAAGATTTGGAAGAGAAATGAACAAGAGAATTTTGTAAATGTCTATCAGACCACATCGAAGGAAAATTGTATTTCCTGCAACATTAAATTTGCATGTGATATTACAGGACTGGGACTAAGTATACGCAGCTTAACAAAAATGGAAGTCACAGCCTGCAAGAAAAGAGAATCAGCTAACACATTAAAAAAACCCCAAACAAATGCTACATCAAAAAAAAGTCTGACCTGGCTAAACCTCCTAGTGCATATATACTGTTTATATGCCTTTGGTATAAGTTGTCTTTCTCTGGACACAGAGAGCACTGGAATACCATGCAAATTTTAGATCTCAGTTACAACCTAACAGGATATAGTAAAAAATAATAAATCTACAACCATATTTTAAAGCATAAATTCCTTATTGTCATTTTTACTTGACAAATATGTATTTCATAGCAAAACAACATCATAGGAACAGCTGGATGGCAGTTTTAAGCTCAAATGAACCAGTGTCACATGCTGACAAGTCATATCTCTGATTGCTTTTGAATGGCAGCACATGCAGATTTATTCTCTGCCATAAATTAGAACAATTATTTCTCTGTAGTTCGCTTTTAATTTCAGTGAGCCCCTGCACATATTTTTAAAGGATATCTTCCCTTTCCTTGATGATAAGTTCATTCTGTTCCTCTAGCTGTCTGATCTTCTTCTCAAATGACTCCTGCTCAGCTTTCAGCCGTTCTTCTGTCACCTCTTTTTCTTCGCTTACCCTGAAAAGAAATTGAGAGAAATAAAATATATGCCTATAAGCACAGTGCCTGACTTCCAACTCCTCCACTTTCCAGGTAAATGGATATCACCCTCTCTACCCTTAAACAGGTTAGTTCCTCATAATGTTTATTTTATTATATTACATTGCAGGATGCATATGACTTTATGCAATACATTCTTTTTTCAAAGACACCAGTCTTAGTGTAGTACATGCACATTAATGGCCAACATGGAACAACAAAGCAAGGATCTGAACCCACAATTAGTTTGTGCAGTCTGATTCCCTACAGCCATAATGAAGACACACTGGGATCCTTACAAGCCTAGGGCACACAGACAGAAAACTCAAATGGGAGAGCTTAGCTGCTGAGACAGGAAGGAAATTGGAAAACTTTTCTGTTTCTGAATCTATAAACTAATCCTTCTTTCACATTTACAGGTCAAATATAAGTTCAGGAAAGGAAACATTTTTCTCGTTTTCTCCAAATCAAACAGTTTGTCCTCTTCTGGGGATTTTAAATTATCAAGCTGCAGGAGCAAATTTTCCTTTCTGTCTAGGCCATGGCACCTTGTGTCTTCCTGCTTAGTGTAAATAACTGGATCAAGATTAAAAGATGACTATGTGAGAAAGGCTTACAATGATCATTTATTGTGAACCTCAAAAGCAGGCTGTAAAAACAATTATTCTGGTATCACGTAAGCAAGACGACCATTATGCACAGATGATCCTCTAACTACGTTAAAAAACACGGCTCAGAAATCATGGTCCTATAAAAATCTATAAAAATATTAGTAATGAGCTTAGACTAATAAATATTATTGCTCTGCACTTAGGCAGTTTCTGTTGCTGAAGGCTTTTAAAGTTCAGTCTTTTATGGTGATGAAACAGCTATCACAACACAGGTGACAGGAGACCAAAGCAGTACAACTTTTAAAGGAAGTTAAAACTGAAGTTTTCTAAGTGGAGCAGCCCTACAGGAAAAGGAAAGCATGGGAAAATATAATGTCTACACATATATATATATAGGCATTAGATTAAGCCTTGCACTTGTTCCATCAGGCTCAAGGTCATTCTTAACAGAGAACTCTGTTTAGGGACTAAGCCATCCATTTGACATCATGATGTTTCCCTTAAAAGGGCACAGATTTGTTTGGGTATTCCAGTGGAAAAGCCGTAAAGGGTCACCCCCCTGGGGTGAACTGCAGACAGGCATTATTCCCCAGCTCTTAAGAACAACCCACCATCCTTCCCACAACAGCTCAAGCAGACAACGTGAAGTTGGAAATAATTAATAATACCAAAACTCACACCTTTTCCCCACAAATCTGGAGGGAGAAAAATAATATATAGCATACAATCAAATTCTGTAAATGAGTATGGTTTGAAAGCTTGGAACACACTGATTTACAATCCTGTCCCTGGCAGTGTTCATCAGCACATTCCTAGACCCTTTTCCTTCCACCCAAAGACTGTCAAACAGGGTGTGCACACATCAGAAAACAAACAATGAAAAAAGAACCAGCTGTATGAACCCTGTATCCATCCCAACACCTATGTACTCCTTAGCTAAGCAGGCAACAAACTTTTGAAAACTACTATCCTTGCTCCCTGATACAGTTACAATGAGGGTACACATGCCGCAGGCTGCAGACCAGGCTTTGGCATCTAACCGCAACTAGTTTGTATTTTCCAAACCTAGAGCAATCAAGTGACTACAGCATGTATGACCTCCCTTCACATAACCCGTGAAAGACGCAAGCATGCTTTCTATGCCTTAGGGGAAGGGAAAAAAAAAAAAAAAAAAAAAAAAGACATGGTATGGAACAGAGACTAAACCCCACCAATTTAAAAAAAGACTATCAAAACTGCAGTGACCATGTAGACGACAGATGGAAATAAGGCGGTGGGGGGAAGGGGCAGAGGTGGAGAGGAGATCAGAACAGAAAGGGAGGACAAGTGTCATCTCCAGGGCACTATATAAGGAAGCTTGCTTACTAACTCCAGCAGTGATGCTGCATTAGAAAAAGGTTTGGGACACTGGGCCATGCTGGCACCTAAGTGTTAAAATCAAACAACAGTATAAGAAAATAAGGCAAGAAAGAACAGAACACTAGAGAAATCAGACTAAACTAGCAGGTTTTACCCATCTATATTCTGTGATTTGCTGCTTGTATCAGTCTGCATCACATTCAAGTGCTGTGTTTGTATTTAACACAGATCACAGCAAGCTGTCATACTCCCAGACATATGAATACATTGTGCCACATATCTTACGCAGCAAATGACTGAGAACAGTAAGTGATCTTAGAAGAAACGTGGCAGTATGTGTTTATGTATCACAAAGCGGGAGACAGCCCATAAAGGGCAGGCAAGATATAGAAGACAGTTAGTCACAGGAGGTGGCAAAAGGAAGTTAGAGAAAAGGAATACAAGAATGTCATCAGATTATGCTGGATTTATGTCACATCCTATATATAGCTCAGTGAGATTTTTTTTATATACTTACTTCACTGCCGTCTGGCAGTAAAGAACAGATGCTTTTCAGCAGAACTAGGAAGGACTTCGCTGATGCCATACAGAAACATTACAAGGCTTATAATGCTTCTCAAAAGGATTTTCACATGCTTTTCATCCACTGGTGGTCAGAGAAGAGCAGTGAGAGAATGGACGCACCACAACTACAAAGGGCACAGCTGATCTGCTGGGCAACACGCTGGTGTTCAGCTCTGTTATCATTGTTTCCTGAAACAAGTAGAGGACTGACAGCTGAGAGCACAGACGACAAGTCAGTGGAAGTATTGCTGCTGCTCAGTGTCTGCAACATTTTCTTGCATACAATTTACATTCACCTGTCTTGTATCATAGGATACACACCATCTTTGTTCAAGATTTTTTTAAAATTAAACATTTCAAAGACTATGTAATTAATTCTAGATGCATCCAAATAAAGATTTTAATTTTTTTTACAGGAGTCTCTGTAGGAAAAGAAAAATTCATAATGCAGATATATGGATAAAAAACCCTCCTAGAACATCAGCCTTCGTGTTAAAATTAATTCCCAAATCACCAGTTCCAATTATTATGTTGTGCTCCTAGTCCACTGCTGATACCAATAGTTCTGACTGATCTGAAGAAGGAACTGATCAACAAGTTTCCTGACGACACTGACTCACTCTATTGAGTAAGCAGGACTGATGCTCTCCAGGTGGAACTTCTTGAGCTCTGCACAGGTCAACAGAACTTCCAAGTTTTATTTGTCTGATGAAAAACCGGCATGCACAAGAAAGAGCCATGATAACACTCCTAGGGACAAAACTCAGAAGAACTCTTCTTGATTGAAGGCACTTACAAGAAAAGACAAGCTGAAAAAGCAAATTTAAAACACTGTTTTCAATTTTTTTAAATATTAGAAAATTGAGCGTTTCCAAAAGAAATCTGAATGCATTAAGAACCGTGGCTGAGCAAGTTAAAACAGAAGACAAAATAAACAAACAGCAGACACACAGCCACTGGAAATTTCACTGATCAGTCCTATACCTGTTGGAAACATTTACCTTTTAAGGAACATTCACCTGACATTAGTCTGCCAACTAGCTAGGAAAGATAAAAATATTTTGGTGATAGAATTTAAAACCTGTGGTTTTTGAGAATTGTGTGGTACTTAGTTACTAGCTGGGGTTAAAATACAACACAAGAAAAGAATGGCACCTGAAACAGGCAAGACAAGGGGTGGGGGGAGGAAAAATGAAGCAAGGGCATCATGCAGAGCCCAGCACACACAGAAATCATGGAATAAAATCAGGTATTACAAGTGAAAGATGGGCTCCAGAAAGATGAAACAAGTTTTCATGCCAGAGTTGATCACAACATGCCTCTGGCAGGGCTGAGCAACAATGTGATACTTAATACCAGCACTGCAGCAACAAAGAAAGGCAGCATTTTTAATCTAAGGACACTGTTAACAAATCTGATACTTGAGTCAAATGTATCACAGGCAGTTTGTATAAATTAAAAAAAAATTAGAAATAACAAAAAAGACCAACGGTCCCAAAATATAACTGAAATTGCTGCACAATTAATAGATTTTTTACGATCTGCAACTTGCAATATAAAAAAAACAAAAAAAACTCACAGCATGAATTTATAGCTACAAATGACTTTTTAGGCACAAAAGGTACGTGTGATTGGTGATACAATAATCCTAGGCATGCTTTACCTATCAACAAGAAGTAATTTCCAGACAAGCTTAGGGATACCTCATTTGCAGTCTCACTGCCTGACCAATTAAGAGAACTGCAGCACAATATTGCCCCTAAAGTAGCATACAAAAGAAAAAGAAAAAAACATCTTGACATTAAAGTTAAAGCCAGGTAACAATGTGGTTAATTATGAGGTAGTGTAACTGAGGAGAGAAGGCAATCCAAGAGGCCAAACACTGCAGATTTGCAATACGGACTTCCACAGGCAAGTTGTCCTTCAAAGATCCTAAGTGCTGGAAGAAAAACACTTAAACAGCACATACACGCTACGATAGTTTTACTGTCCTCCTTTGTAATGGTTTCCAGTTCTGTAACCAAATTAACCCGTTTTGATTCCCATTTTCACCTTTTGTTGGAAAATTTCAATTTTAGTTGGTCAATTTCATCTTCATATCAGGATAAAAAGTCCACATAAAGCAACGTCAGTAGAAAAGATAGCATCCCAGACTGCCAGCACCCTACAACAGGTTTAGCAATCCAAGGTCTTGGGAAGGAGGAAGTATTTTCTCAATAAGGACAAAGGGCTGTCTGAAGCCTGTTTTACCAGCTTGCAGATACAAGTCATTCTGGGCATGCCAAGTGGTCTTTGCCAGGAAGACACTAATCTGATGTCCTGGTTTCAGCTGGGATAGAGTTAATTTTCTTCTTAATAGCTGGTGCAGTGCTGTGTTTTGGATTTGGTGTGAGAAAAATGTTGACAGGACACTGATGGTTTTAGTTGTTGCTGGGTAATGTTTATATTATATCAAGGACTTTTCGGTTTCTTAGGCCCTGCCAGCAAGAGGGCTGGTGGGACACGGAATTTGGGAAGGCGACACAGCCAAGACAGGTGACCCAAACTAGCCAAAGAGGTATTCCATACCATATGACATCATGCCGAGTGTATAAACTGGGGGAAGAAGGAGGAAGGTGGTGACATCTGGCATTATGGCGTTTGTCTTCCCGAGTAACTGTTAACGTGTGATGGAGCCCGGCTGTCCTGGGGATGGCCAAACACCTGCTGCCCATGGGAAGTGGTGAATGGATTCCTTGCTTTGCTTGTGTGCATGGCTTTTTTCTTTACCTATTGAATTGTTCATATCTCAACCCTCGAGTTTTACACCCCTTTCCGATTCTCTTCCCCAGTCCTCTGGGTGAGGAGGAGTGAGTAAGTGGCTGCGTGGTACTTGGTTGCCAGCTGGGGTTAAACCACAACATCTGATCACAAAAAACATCTTGTATCTCACTTGAAAAGGGCAATCATTCCCTCCTTTTGGTGGATAAGGGCATTATGAACCTTTCTACCTAAGTTGCTTTTGAAGATTTGTTTGCAAAGACAACTGGGAGCCAGCTTTCTCAATGTTTATCTTATATGACAAAAGAAAGAACATAAAAGTTTTTCAATACCAATTCTCACCACTAAAAACAAAAATTAAACTTCCATGAACCATTCTACATCATTTTGTCAATACCTCTGTTCATTCTAAAGCAAACTGCTTATGTGAGCTGTATAGGCAGGGAACATACACATCAGCTGGAGCCAGAAAGTCACAGTACTATGTCTATACACCAGTTTGGAGTGAGGTGAATGCTTGCAAGCACACACATATTCACTCTCACTGCAAAGTTTGGACCCTCTCCATTCAGCCAAATGCCAACACAAGAGAGCACTCAAAACCTACATATCACTTAGAGTATTTCACTCCAGAATACTTTGTAACCATTCTAGTTACGGTGTCTAGCAAGCCCTTGATGATCAATAGTCAACTGGCTAAGTCCCAGAGGACCTTGAGCTGCTCCCTCTTGGAAGAGGCTAATGTTTCCTGACATTGGCACAGAGTATGAGGGTAGGAATCTTTCAATGTCTTCACCATGTCACTGCTCATTTCATTACATAAGCTGATGACTGCTTCAGGAGTAGCCTGCAGTGATAAAAGCTCAGAGAATGTCTTTTTTGCCTCTTAAAAGAACTCTGCTTTTTAGGGAGAGCTAAAATTTGCTCATACTGTGTCTGCCACTTCCACCACTACCCAGCAGCAGCTTGCTGAAAACACAAAGATGCCATGCTGCTTGTTTTAGAAAACTATGGCAGATCACGCTCAAGAATTACCCATTTACTCACAGCACTTTGGCATTCATGGGCATGACTCATTCTACTCAGAAATTCCCCTACTAAAACCATTTGAAATCAATCTTCTGATGCAATAAGAAGTTCAAATTTACAACACTGAAGTATTTTAAACCCTGGATCCAGTTTGCTTCTCTTTTTTCACCTTAAGAGGGAAGATAGGCTGGATATGTTCAAAGAGAGGAAAAATAATGGTCAGATTTACAGGTGGCAGCACAGAGTGAAACAAAGATTATTTAGCCTAGAAAGAGGATTAAAAAGGATACAGCTGAGTCCTTTCTTTCAACCCTTTCTCAAAGATCAATTTCATAAAGTCCCTAACAGCTAATGTAATGTCAGCCACTGGAATCCCCAGCAGCAGGGCATTACAGCCCAGCAACTGGGTTTTTTTCAAAGGAAAGGATAATAATATAGCCATCATCAGAATTTAACCACACCAAAACAAAGTCTGACATTGCAGCATATTAGCACAGGCACAACCTTCTCAATGTTCAAAAGTACATTGGGAATAAGAGTTAGAGGAAAAGAAGAAAAAATAGGAAGAGAAAGAAAAGTACATTAGCGTTCCCTTCCGTAGTCACTGAAGTCAGTGGAAAGACCAATATCCTGAACTGCTCAAGCAAGAATTGGTTGATATTCAAGCCACAGGAGTTAATTGTATTTTGCCACTGGTTTTCATGCAGACAGAACTTTACCACTTTACAACTGCCTTCATGCAAACAGTTATTGACCAATCTATTTCTGTCCACCATCCTGCAATAAACATGCAGGAATTAGTCCCAACTACTAACATTTTCATTCATAAATAGTAGTAAAATAAGGAACAGTGAAGCATAGCTCTGGTCAACTGAGATCTTTATTATATTCCAAGTATTTATGGCCGGACAGTCTTCTTGGAAAACTTTCAGCATTCTGCTGGTTCTTTTTCTTCTCTTAAATAGCAAAGAATGTTCTACTGCTTATAAAAACCCTCCATCATTGCACAACTAGGGATGAAAATTATGGAGAGATTTAAAAAAGTGACGAGGTGAGCGGAATTAAAGTTCAACTTCCCTATTACTCTGCAAAGGACTTTTAATTACATCCAATAAAAATATGATTAGGTTTAAAAATAAAAGAGAACTAAGTATAAAATAATAGTGTTCCACTAATTTTACTTTTCAAAATTAATGTTGCTGCACCTTCTATTTTTCTTTGAAGAAATGTCAGGCAGAAATATCAAACTGTCCTCAGGGACAAATGACAGCATCTGAGAGTTAAGAAGAATCCCATGCTCAAATGAGTTAGTGTACTACTATTCACTAGGGAGCAGTGTATTACAAGGAACAATGTAATAAAAGGCTTTTTTTAATATTAGAATATACCTCTATATATCAACAGTGGCAACAGTGTCCGAATAGCTCCAACATCTGACAATTTGTAACCAGGCTTCCCAGCAATCTACTCTTTATGACAGCCTTAACTATACATTTTCCAACACATGAGGTAGGATAAAATAGAGTTGCAAGCATGAAGAACTTCAAAAATTACTAAAATACTGTATAGCAAGAAATTCTATATTGGTACAAATTATTAGCAGGCAAAAT
This sequence comes from Falco rusticolus, assembly GCF_015220075.1. Classification (NCBI taxonomy): domain Eukaryota; kingdom Metazoa; phylum Chordata; class Aves; order Falconiformes; family Falconidae; genus Falco; species Falco rusticolus. Next base: position 75,351,708 of record NC_051210.1, on the reverse strand, counting down.
GGTCCACTGGATGAGGATAATCAGAGAGAAAATATTCCTAGCTGCACCAGAGACTTATTGTATGACCTTGAGCAAGTAATTTACATTTCTCTGCCCAAACTTTCCTAACATAAAAAGCAAAAGGACAGTAACGCTTGCCAATTATTGCACAGACATATGAAATCTATGGCAAAAAAGCATTTCATTAATAACTGAGAACCTTCATTTTGTTCTAGAAAAACTTTGCCTTTATAAATTCTTAGTATGGATGCTAACTTTTAGCCCAAAGGACTGAGATCATCTCACGAGACTTTCCCCTCTGATATGCGAAAACCTGCTAAGGCCCCATGTGTTCCTTCTCAATTTTACAGCCAGGAAGCATATTTCCAGAGATTCTGAAGTGTTAGGGACACAGAGAGAGGTAAAAGTCTCCTCACTCAAATTCAACCTATTTTTCGTATCATTTCTCTTCACGAATGTGACTAGCACTGGGATGAAACGCAGGAAAAAAATTTACTAAAGCTGTTTTCGCTTGCACTATTTCTGCATCTCCTTTCAAACAGGGACAACTTGAAGAAATTCATCAAAACAAAAGAAAGTTTGGCTAATAAGTTAAAATTACACTGGACTCTCTACTGATCTACATGTACAAACATGGGCGTATAGTGATTAACTTGTTTCAGCCACAAGATCAGCAATCCACTATTAATGTGGAACTCCATATAAAAGCTTACCCCTGACAAACAAGCACCACAAAGTTTCGTATCAATAAAGTTTGTAATTTCCAGAAGACAACATGTGTTTATTTAAAGGATGCGATACAAACAGCAAACAAAACCCTAGCTCCGTGACGAGGTTTATACAGGTGAACTACTGCAGGTCACAAAACTTCGGGTTTTGTTTTCAAAACGTTTAGGGGGTTTAGGGTCAGAAAGCAAGGAAAAACCAATCAGGTTGCTTCATTCTTCATACCTCCTCCAGCAAGAAAAATTACCTTATTTAAATATTCAGTTCCATAATGCAATACTACACTGCTTAAGATTAATTAGAGGAATAACTACCCTTAAACATAATGCATTTTCAGGTGATGCTTATTCTTACCTGGCAAGTTCTTTAATTAAGTTTGCAATGCGTCTCTTGTCCTCAGGACACAAATCCTTTAAAGAAGCACTCTTCATTCCTCCTTCATTAGTTACCTGAAAATTTAAAGTAACATTATAGATAGTACTCTTTAAAGCAGAACCAATATTTCATGAGATATTAAAAGCACTTCAAGGCCTAATAATTAGAAGTTGAAAGTAGACAAATTCCAACTGGAAATAAAATACATATTTTTAAAAATGTAAGTATAGTTCAGTAAAACAGATTACCAAATTGTGGAGATTTTTTTGAAAACACTTGTAATTCAAATGCAAGCTGCTAGCTTCAATACTAAATGTATAGGATAAAGTTTTAAGGCATAGACTATTCCCTGATTCATAAAGGGCAGTAGGTTCTCACAACTTGAAAATCTAGTGCAGCAATACCAAACTTTACCTTAGCATCCTAAAATGAAAGAGCAAGGGAAAAAAAAAAAAATCTGCCTTAGTGTTTGACTAAACCAGGGATCCTCAAACTACAGCCCGCAGGCCAGATAGGGTCCCCCAGGGTCCTCAATCCAGCCCCCGGTATTTATAGATCCCCCCACCGGGGGCTGGGGGGGGAAACCAAGCAGCCGCAGATGACTGCCTGCCACTTCATCCGTGCGCCGGCCCCCTGTTTAAACAGTTTGAGGACCCCTGGACTAAACCAAAACAGCAAAAATGCGTGTAATAAATTGTTAGTAGATGCTAAGTCCTTATTTCAGAGGATTTTTTTTTAATATACAGAAAAGTACACACCCTTTCACATTTCACTATTGTTTGTTTTCCATCATTTATTTGCTACCTTCGTACTTATTAATTCTCAAAACAATCCTTTAACATACTCCAGTACTTCAGCTCCTTCAATGCATTCCTTTATCACACAGAGAACTGCAGCGTTTGTTACCCTTGTCCACCAGAGGGCTTATTGCTGTTCGTGTTCGCCACAGTCCCGTGTATTATTGAGGTTATTGGCATTACCCGGTTTGGGTGTTTCCAAGCAGGAAACAGTTTCAGTTCTAAATTGTTTCTATTTATCAAAAATTTCTGTCATTGGTGTCTCAGTTCGCCAGTGCTAGCACTAAGCACAAAATAAGAATCCCAAGACGAAAGCAGCAGTAAGAGCTATGTTACTCTGCCCAAGATTTTGACAAGTTTAAGTATTTCCACTAATCTGACGTGTTTTCAGCTTAGATTTTTACAGACCTAAAAATACTACAGTCCTCCCCGAGGGCATACAGTGCTTAACATGAGATACAAGCACAAATGCCTTGCAGTTTGGCCAAGTTAACACAATACAGCACAGAACAACCTCTGAGCACAGAAAGCAAACACTGGGCTTCTCTCCCCTCCTTACCATTATGGGCAGCTGATCTACGCACGTAAGAAAGGAAGTACCCCCTTCCATTCTTAGCTAACTGCTTCTTGAACAGCGGTTTGAAACACTTGAAGGTCTATGTTGCTTCTGAATAAGGTGGTGATTTTACACAGACTTATGTGTAGCCACCTGACCCTTCAGGTGCTATTTACAGTCATGCAAAAGGAGAATGTCTTTAACTTAACTGAATTCAAATTCAACTATGGTTGAAAGATTTCCATTTCCCGTGCTAAAAATGTCTGAAAACTATTTTTTTGGCAGCTAGATGATGGAACTTCTTTAAGAAAAATAAAAAGTTACAGGACATTTTTTACTCAAAAAAAAGAGGCAGAAACTTGGTTACATTAGTGAAGGAGATTTTAACAGAAGGTACCTCAAGCTATTATCTAAACCTACATATATACTTGTCAGACAAACATTTGTGGGATGAAGGGCGAAATCTGAAAAGTTAGTCTGTGCTTTTGTTTCACCCACAGATATGGATAGATGTCAGATAAAAATTCTCAAGGCAGACTTGAACCATAACAAATGTCAAAATGAAGCTGTGGAATTATTCACAGTGACACTGCACCATCAAAACAAGACAACAAATGAGATAGAGGCCAAGACTGTATCACCTTTTTCCAGATTTCTGTCCTTTCTACACAGCTCAGTTTCATAACAGAAAACAGTTTCGTAACTCAGTATTTTCTGGATGAAATGTACTACATAAATGGAAGATCCTCTTCAGAAACCACATCTCAGAAGATGACAATTTGCATGACAGCAGACGACTTCTGTCAAATGGGAAGTAGGAAGATGGGAAATTTTGGTCAAGACCAGTATAGCAAACCACTGATTTATTATAAGTACCAGAAGAGCTCCAGAGCTAACAAGACCTTTTCAAAGTCCTCTCCAAAACACTCATCTTCCTTTGTGGTGCTCAAGTCTATCTGAATGAAGAAAAGGTAAATCAGTTCTGCCAAGATTCATATTAGAGCAAAACTCAAGCCATTCTCTTCAGAAGAGGATCCTGGTAAATCATAACGGCAACCTACCTACCAGTACAACAGTGTAACGTGTGTTGAAACGATCAGCACTCCCTAGACATGCACACAACAGCTTGAAGCAAATTAGTTCTGCTAGTGATGAAAACTCCTTGAAGAAAAATTTTGTGAAGTCTTTTTCTTTCATAACAACTAAAATTTATTTGTTCTGTTTGTTTCAATCCAGAGCTTATCTTCAAAGTTAAGAGTACAAAATTTCCATAAGGATTTGGCAAGGTAAGAGAAAAACAGAAGGTTAGAAAAGAGAAAAAGCTTTGAACGCATTATATTGTCAACTTTCTAAAAGCACATTTGAGTCTTCAACCACAATTTCACATATTAGGGATTATAGAAAGAAAACAAAGACCGTTTCTACCCCATCAGTTCTGACAGGGAAAAAGGAGTTAAAATTCTCTAAACAACAAGCAATGTAAACAACACATCATGCAATAAAACAGATTTTAATGTGACTTATGAAGGCATCTATGAGGCAGCGGGCTTGTAGATACCTATGAAGAGATGCTTCTACATAAAGCTTCTGCATAATGGGGACTATGTGTGAAATTTCTTAATAACTTAAGGACATCATTTGCAAAGCGGAGGTACATACCAGCCTCCTGAAAGCAAGTACAGATAAACAGAGAAATGGAAAGAGATGCGTCCAGGAGGAGCCCTAAAAATGACACAGGTTATTAGTGTCATGCTGAAGGATTCAAAGGGCAATGACTCTATCAAAGCAATGAGAATCGAATGATCTGTCTTCACATCAATTTTGAATGTACATGTGAGGCACACAGAAGACAGAGAATGACATCTTAGCCCAGATGAAGAACAAAAATCAAATGCATGACAATACAACAATTCAGAAGCAGTCAGAAGTTTTATATCCTCCCACTTACAGGCAGAATTCCAAACCCTAGAGTGACTTAAAGACTTGTCCAAGATGGCTGCTAGGCAAGGGACTTAACAGTACTTGAATGACTTACCGTCACAGTACTATACAAATCGTGTTAGAAAAACTGTATCTCTCAACAGATTTCTGAATATCACAATACAGAATAATCTTCCAAAGGAAACCCTGCAGATAGGAAATTTCTAATGCAATAAACTGTAGCAAAAGCATCACCTGTTGTCACAGTAGACCAGCCAATTCAAAGCAGAACCAAAGATAAAAGCCAACTGACAAAGCTACTCCTACTTTTCACACACTTTAAACTTTTACTGTCAAAAACAGGAAGTGATTTTACCTTACTAATATAAGCAGCTACAGCAAAAAGGTCTCTATTACAGGTCTTGTTTCTAAGTGATAAGACTAGAACAATGAAACTGAATACACTGAAACACAACTTCTTGCATGTTTATCTAGTAACTCATAGATTAGGAGCTACTTAAAGTTACTCTGTCTCTCCCTCTGTACACATACACACATAGAAAAATATATATAATCTGTTTTACATAGCCTCAATGACATATCACTTACATAAATCAGGCACATTCATCCTTTGTTCCCCTTAAAGGGGCAAGCAATCTCAGTGGAAAAGTAATTTTTGCCATCAAGCCATCAAGTCAGTGGTCAAAAAGTATAAGAAACTGCAAAAATAATAGTACTCTAAAACTGTTTAAAGTTTTCAGCCTCAATATTTTATGCCATTTCTCTGCTATGGGCACTCTCAAGAGCAAGAAAAATTTGCTTTTACTGACCTGCTGCCCTGTCAGATCTCCTGTGCTTCTAACAGAATCCATGGAAACAGACGCAACAGCTACAGGCACCTTTAGGTCAGCTTTACTTTTCTGATATTTTGGCAAATTCCTTGTTCTTAAATTTCCTTTTGTAGACACTCCTGTAAATGGAAGAGAAGCAGAATACACAGATTATAAAGCCAAAAGGGACCAAGATTTCCACAAAGGCATCCCTGCCTTAGCAGATCTTTTCAAAAAGATAAGCATTTCATATACATTTGCAGTTCCCCCCAGCCTCTCACTCCATATAAAATTTTATTAAGATGAACATATTAGCAGAAAAAGAGGTGCACAGCACTGAACTACACCCAGCCACAATGACCATCAAAGTAAATTCCGAAACACACATCTTCTGACTGAGGTCCAATGAAAAAAACTGTGTTTAAGATGCAAAAGCCTAAAACTGAGCTTCTGCTTTGACACTCAAAGACAAAGAACCATGCAGCAGTAATGCTGTTAAAAGTACCACTCATATGATAAAATACAATTTTTTTCTGTTATACATCCAACTTACTGATTGCTCAGGCTAATTGTTAGTTACATTCAGTACCAAGCATATGAGTAATGTAACACTCCAGTGCACACTCCACAGATCATCTGTAAAAAGCTTCCTGCCATAATTAGTTCACCGCTACCAATGGTAAAAACATGGAAGCACTGAAAATCTTGGTGCTGCAATTATGAAGTACCAACACTGACACTAACACCTAAACCAGATGAAAGCCAACAGCCAGGAGTTTTGACTGTTCAGAAGTACAAGAAGTTTTGAAGAAAAAATGTTGATTTTACACTAGCAGCTGATAAATTGCATGTATTTGGGTAATAAATCTCAGAAGCATACCAGCAATTCAAGTGAAAGAACTGCTTTAACATCTCCATGCTCATACACAAGGGAAAACAATGTTTCTAAAATTCTCTTCCACAAAAGTGGAAGAATACTTCCCAGAGTGAATCCATTTCTGCCATTTAGGATCACTGATTTCTTTCCACAGCATGGAGTACAATGATCTGACACTGCCTGGTTTGAACTATGCTAGCTACAAAACACATGCAGAGATTTTTAATAGAGCTGTTTGGCCAGCAGTTTTTGAAAGTAACCATGCTACCCGAAACCCAGAGAGTAGGATTCCTCAAAATTTATAACTGCTAAACATACCCTGGACACACACACAACTTCACTATAGAGTTAATCAACCCCAGACATGTTTTCAGGACCTGGTGTCACTGCAAAAGCTGTGTTTGAAAACAGTTGGAAAATTCGAAGGGGGGCTAAGAACACCCATCTTTTCCCCAAGGATGTACACAAGCACTCAGTAAATCAAGGTCAAGAGAACTAATAAAAAAATAATGATTTTATTCTTTATACAGTGAATCTTCATTTTAATTGATCTCTTCAAAATTTACAAAAGACTTGGATATCTCTAATGCTTCAACACTCTTTGGAGACCACATCAAAAATTCAGCTTACCTTACAGATTGGATAAAATTATGCTGTACCTGAAACATCTCCCCTGAAACTTCATCTTACGCCATACGCTTATCTAAGCGGCAAAGCATAAATACTCTGCTATACTCCTGTTTGTCCCATTACAACATGTGATGTTATGTATGTTTCACACTTTGTATGTTTCACACATAAGTACGCAAACCATGTACCTGAAAAGACATTGCAAAGTTTAGCATTCACAGGAAAAACCTTTGTTTACAGCTACTAGATCATACCTGAAACAGGTATCATCGGCTCTTCTTCATCAGAAACTGCATGTGGCTTTGTTAAAGGTAATAAACAAAAAAGACCAAGCTTGGCCCTTCAAATAGAACTATAAAAATAAGTATTTTGGCTCTTAATTTTAGAAGACTGTTGATATAAAAATGAACTGGCAACACTTTGGGAGCACCAAAAGCAAGTAAAACTTGACTAGAAAAAACAAACACATAGATTGCTAAAACAAAAAACATTACTCCTTCTTCACTGTGCATTAACTGTCAGCCTGTAAAGATTATCTTAGAGGTCACCTTCACAAAAGATCCCAGGGACCAGCCCCAGTTACAAGTCCAATTACTAAGATAATGAAGTAATAATGTGTATTTAAATTAGAGTAGGTTAACATTATATAAGGAACCTCTTGATACATAGGGAATAAATTCTGAAATAGTGTATATTCATACTGTGATTAAATACATTTTACACAATATATGCTAAGAAACATAAACGAGGGTAATAGCAAAAGGTTTCAAAGGAAGTCAGTCATTCTCATCTGATCATCACATGTTGAGTAACAGATGAAAGCCTGAGAAATTATTTCCTTCAAGAAATTTCAAGAACTTTCAAATAACCCACGGCTTTAACTACTGAATTATTTGACCACAGAAAACACTCTAAAAAAAATCACAAAGAACTGGGCACCATATTATTTGTGCTATGTTAGCAGTCACTGAACTTGAATCTTCACCTCCTACAAGTCACTAAAAATAGGATTCAACACAATTCAGGGAAGGGTGTAAGCTATAGTGTCTTTCTTAAAGCAACAGTTTCATTTTGCTGAACGTAAAGATTTTTATTCCCACAGAAGTAACTAACATTATACTAAACAAAAGCACACAGTACAAAATTCTGTTCCGCTATCTTTTGTTCATACCCCTTTACTTTACTCAGCCTTCTAAGGTTGGCCAATTAACAAAATTACTTAATTTCTGTACTGCTTACAGATAAATGCATTGTCTTCATACAATAAAGCCAAACTGTGAAAATATTTCAATTAACCTACACTAACTTTTGCCTTTGATTTTGATAGTATCATCTCAAAACCTTAATTTAATCAATTACCACACGGTGGAGAAAACTATCAACAGCCTAGAAGCTTCACCCTGTGGACAGGAACTTCAACTTCAATCAATACCCGCTATCCATCACATAACTGGAATCTGGCACACTGGAAGGGCTTGATCACACACTCACTTGTGATCTTGTTGATCCACTTTATCACTAGTAAACAATTATCACTCATCAGTCTTACATCAGTCTGAGACTAGTGCTAAGTACTACAAAGCCATCTCTCTCTACCAATGCTAAAAGCACTTTTGACCTGTAAACTGCAGCCTGCTATCTCTAGCTGTCACAATGCATTGTAGGGTTGTGCCATGAACCAGGTGAGGAAGCTGAATAAACTCTGAAGGTAAAGCACTGCATCCTCTCTTTCCAAAAAGCACCAAAGTAGATCAAAAGTCCACATCTGGATCACAGCCCAGCCCAAACAGCTATGTCAGACTATGACAGCAATCTGCAGGACACCAAGGACAACATCTTCAACTCATACTCATACAAGAAACAACAAACTTCAGCACAGGTGATTGCTTTCTGAACTGACATATGGTTGATCTCTGTGTCAACACATAGCTATAGAAAACAAAACAGGTTTGCCTAAACAACATTTGGCTTCTGAAGTTTGCCTCTAGTATCGGTACTGTGGTGGATAGATACCCTAATAGCAAGATGAAAAAATTAGTCAAAGCTGTTGCTGTTACAGCCCCCCAGCTACCTGGATCACTCTCCCTCTCCAATACAGCCTACTGTATTAGAAAGAAACAAAGCCAGATCAGCTCACCTTAATCAACTGGACTGAAAATTGCAATGACTCAGAAGCTGATTCATAAACAGGTCCAACATCCTTGTCTCAAGAGTGAAAGACTGGGGACAGTACATCAGCCATTTAACATCAGTCCCCTGCCACATGCCTCTCAAGGCTCCCAGCAAGGTGACTATACACATTACAAACCTTGTACCACCACAGCTAACATTCAAGGCAACAGCAGAGACAGTCATACAGGCAAGAGAGAAAACTGAACACCTTATGATGCTGAATGACTCCCTTACAGCAACAGTGCATCTGCCTTGCTATGCCATATCTATTCAGCAATTCTAGAGAGAAGTTCAGTTTTCCAAAGTTATTAAACCAATGCCAAATCTCCCAAATTTCCCACCCCCCTTTTTTGAAAGCATCCACTATAACGACTCTCATGTCATACGCATTTCTTAAGTTTAAACTTTTCTAAGATCAGAGGTAACACTACCTACTACCAAAAATATGTGAAATGGAAATGGTTGTCAGGAAAAGCATCATTCCTTGTAATATCACAATGTATGAGGCCACTGCTGGACTCAAGAAATCATATTTAATCATTGGAAACAACCTGTCAACCCGGTAGTTAGCTGATATAAAGACAGTCATTACAACTGCATCAACACTTCCACAACTAAACAGAGTAGTTTCAATGTGGCAATAAATCTGAAATGTGACTAACAACTTTCATCCTGTGACTTCCATCACAGGAAAAGTTGTAGAAAGTTGGGGTTTTTTTAACACAAATGGTAAATCATAACAATGTGCTCCCTGAACAGTCCATTGGATTGTTGGCCCATTTCATTTGTGCATTGTTTTCCAGTGAATGTGCAACCAAACATAAACATAAATACAAGAGCACACATGCATCAACCATTTCTCAATCACTTCTAGCTGATGCTGAAATCCACTCTTAGCGTGAGCAACAGCAACGCTTCATGCCCCTCATATCTACAGCTAAATTATCACTCCTAAATTTCCACCAGGCCAGACTGTTAGTTCCACCCTAATGTCTTCAAGTACCTGAGCCTCTAATTCAGTCTCATGAGCCCAAACATCCATGCCAATTCCTTTGGGTTCTCTGGACCATGCAAATGCATCTCTCTCTAGCCAGGCTTCTACAGGCTGAATCCCCAACACCACAGCCACCACCTACTCCAGTCCATGTCCACCACCATGTCCAGCCCCATGTAGTCTCCCACAACTGAAGCTGACATCTCCTGCTGATGAGACCACCAGAGCCTCCCACTTGCCCCTTATTGACAGAGCACTGCATCCTCCACACCCCCCACATACTTACTGTAAATGTTATGCCTGTATTCAAGCTTAGATGACAATCACAAAAGACAAGTCTTTTTCTTGCTACATCTTCAGCCTCTAACCTGTATCTCTCTATTAATTCCCTTGCAAGTTTCCATAAGCTGGACCCAGCTTCCCTGTTTCCCACGTACTTACTTCCCCCAGGGCTTCATAGCTAGGTCACACAGGAGGTGGACACCCAACACCCACCCCCGCCTCCTGCAGGCCACCTTTGCTTTTAAATCCCACGTTAACGCTGCAGTCCCCCCACACAAGCACACGCTCAACCTCTCTGCCCAGGCTGAGCTCCCCCACACTCGTGAGCGGAGGCCCCAAACCTCCCGTGCCACGGCCACAAAACCTCACCCGTCCCACCACCCCGCATCAGCTCCAGCCTTCCCTACACCAAACCCCAACGCCCACGCCCCTGCCTCCTGCCCTGACAGGCCGCCCCCCCCCGCCGCTCACAGCCAGCACCCTCCCGCGCCGCTCACTTCCACGCCCCAGACCCCTACCCCCGCGTCCCTGCCCACAGGCCGCCCACCCAGGTTCCCCCGTCACGGCACAGCCCCGCCGCGGCCCCCCGCGCCCTGCAGAAGGATACTGTCCCGACTCCAATAAGCGCCTCCGCCCGGCCCAGCGGCCACCTCCGCCATCTTGAAACAACCGCCACTCCCAGAGTGCCCCCCGCCGCCCCCCCGGCGCTCGCTGCCCATTGGCTACCCGCGCCGGCGTCGCCTGGCGGCTGCCGGGGCCCACCGGCGGGGCCGGCGCGCGGGGCAGAGGTGCATGCTGGGAGTCGTAGTGCCCCGAGCGCGGGCTGCGGCGGGCCGCGCGCCCGCGGAACTGCCGCTCCCGTCAGGCCGCCTCAGGCCTCCCGCAGCCGGCTGTAGAACTACCGCTCCCGCCGCACCTCGGGGCGCAGCCGCGGCTACAGAGCGGGAGGAAGGACAAAAGGGGTATCCCCGCCGCCCACTGCCCCGCACACACGCACACGCCATCATCGGTCTTGCCTGAGTACCCTGTCGTTGCCGGTGAGGGGAGCCTGGCGGGGCCCTGCGGAGGATGGAGGAGAAGCCCTCCGCCAGCATCAAACCCCACCTGGACAAGCTCACCCTGGGGGTCACGCGGATACTGGGTGAGTGGTTGTGTGCGAGAGCCCTTGGGCCTGGGTTAGGGCTGGGGGTAGGGTGGTGGGTTTCACACGGTTGTCATGGAAACCCCCTCGGGGGCGGGAAGGGGCGCCTCCCTCAGCGCTCGGGGTGGTGGTCCTGGGGCGGCCCTGTAGGCCCCGGCCCCTGCCGGGGCTCCGAGCTCCCCCGCCCCGAGGCGCTTCAGCAGCGGTGGGGCCGGGCCTGGCAGGGCAGGGCTCGGCTCGGCCGTGGCTGCCCCAGTCGGCCCCGCAGCCCAGAACCGCTGGCCAGCCCCAGGGCGTGAGGTGCGTGCAGCGCTGGGAACCACGGTGCTCCTGGCTGAACCCCAGTCACAGGGTTGTCACAGTTCCTCCTCTAGAATCACATAGCTGTGCTTCTTGTATGCACACACACACACAAAACCCCCGTTTCTACCATTTGAATCAATGGCAGAAATCCTGAATGTCTCGAATTAAGAGAGCCCTACATTTTCAAAAAATAAATCAAAGAGAAGGTGGTGTTTTATCCAAAAGCATGCATAATTCTTACAATCTCTTGTAACATAGGGTCAGCAGGTAGCATGCCCAATGGAAGCAGTTGAGCGTGGCACAGTGTTCTGTCAGAAGACTAATCTGTGAATCTGCTCAGGATCAGCTCCCCATAGGTGCCCTGCAGCTTATTCCCATACCATGGGAGTTTTCCCACAACACGCCCTGTTTGCCATCTCTGGTTTTTGCTCAGATCTTGAGCTTTCTTGCATCCCTGCAGTTCCCTTTGAAGTTCAGCAGGAGGGCAAGGCATTCAACATCTGAAAGTCAGGCTTCTCAGACAAAACTTTACTCATGTCAGTAGAATCACAAGAATTGGTGAAAGTATTTGCATCTGTAAAGGGTTTTAGCATCAGACCTTTCTCTGTCAGCAGCTTGGGTTACAGAACTGTCATATTTGTATGTCTGGAAAGCAATACATCTGTCCCAAGCCTTGCATACAACATTACGAATTGCAGTTCCAGAACTTCTTCCTATGAATTTTAAAGCCAAAAGGGACTGCTGTAGTTACTTCACCCAGCTGCTGTATTGCAGGACAGTGAGTTTCATCTGGTAACCTAGTATATGGCTAATTGTACACATTTGTGGATAGCTCTCAGACAAGATTAGAAGATCAGGCCAAAATTCTTTCTGTGGGCTTCAGTTAAGACAGGCTTTTGTCCTCAGTCTCTGTTCAGCTTTCTCTTACTGACTTACTGGTGCACTTCCTGGGTTGGGGGTTTTCTTTTGGTTTTTTAGGTTTTTGGTTTTCCAGTTGTGAGGTCAGGATAACATTAACTTTCTAGTCTGTGAGAGCATTAAAAATGTGAAACTACTGATAATCAACCATCATGGCAAATGCTTTTTTGAAATAACGATTTTTACAAATTACTAGTCCTGCCCTCATTTTTACCAGACAGGCTCAGATGTATGAGATCTGCATGATGTTAACTATGTCCAAAAATAATGTTACCATATAAAATGTTTTGGGTAGGTGTGTTAGTTGCACCAGCAAGACATGGCAATGCAGGTTTTGCTCTGAAAGTCCTGTAATATCCCTTTCACGTGGAAGTTGTTTCCTGGTTTGTGTTTGGGTTTCTTTGTTTTTCTGTCTGTATCTCTGACAACTTGTGTTGTGCAGTATAGCAATGTGTACCCCAGTCCATTGCAGTGATGTTTTACTCTGGTTCTTTTCTCCATCTCTCCACTCCTTCTGGGAATTTTGCATATTTTTTTCCAGTGAAGTAGTCCAAAGCATGTAAATTATGCCACCATATTAATTAGAATTGCTGCACTAATTGGGAAACATTACCAATCTGTTCTTTCAAATAACTAAGGGTATCTCATTCAGAAAGATTCCTTACTTGGTAGTTTGCAGCACTAGAGTCTATCTTATTTTCAGTCTTCTTTTGGGAAGTCTCATGAAGCCAGCAGATTTTTTTCTGCCTACCATAATATAAAAGCAGTAACAGGCTTTTAACTTGGTTGAGTTTGTGAAACATTTTTTCCAGGAGATACAAATGGTCATGTAATGAAACTCAACATACTCTTTTAAAGCAAGAAAATTTTGCACATACAGTATATGGGAGCTTGAGGCGAAATTTTTGAAAAAGTTTACAAACAAATATTCATGGCACCATTTCAAAAACCCTCCTTTAAACAAATCCTGTATATGAGCGGGGGGTGGGGGTATGTGTCTTGAGGGTTTTTTTAGCTTGTAGTCTCTGTGGAAGTCCCTACAAGGTGGGAGGTTTCTCACAACCATTATGGAGGTTGTAATTTGGGGGAAAAGAAGCATTTTTCTCCCTGCCAGCAAGATTCATTGTGCTGAAGTTCTGTGACTACTAGCAAACTCTAGAAAGGTTGATTGGCTCACAGCTAAGTCTTAATGGGAGATGTTAGCTGTTCTGCACTGCCTAGGGCAGGACCATACTTCACTATTTCCAGTTCTTATTGCATAAGAATGTAACTATCCAGATGCTTTACAAAGATGCTGAGAGTTTATCCGACTTACAGTCAGTATTAGCAGTACCATAAGGACTGATAAGGCTGTGATTTCCTGCTTCAGCTTTGTGTCACACCATTGCATCCATTATTTCTCATTAATACTGCAAAGCATTTTTGGAGGTTTCCAGATTAAATGTCCTAAAATTAGGACAGAGTTTACTGTGATCCTGATTCAGGATAGTTAATACGGAGGAGTGACCTGAACTAGTTAAGCTTTATCCTGTAACTTTTGTCTAACCTGGGTAGCTTCTTTATTTCTTCCATCTAGAAGAAAAAGCAACCCATTGCCGACTTCTTTTCCTCATTAATGTTTAATGGAGCTCCTGTCCATACCCACACACATCTATTAAATGTGGTCTTCAGTTCACCCACAAGATATTTTTAATACAACATTCAGGCTTTTAAGACAGAATTTCTTTCTTTTGATCTTGGGTTTGGTTTAGACCTATTTAGAGTTCTCTCATTCCTAGATGGCTTCTTTGACTGATAGGATATTTAATCTTCTGTCATCCCAGCCGAGCCATTGTGCATGATGAATTAAACATCCCTGCTGTTTTCTTTGATCACAGAAATAACAATTACTCTGTTATTATAATCTCTTAACTTGTCATAAGGCTTGCACAGCTTAGATGGAAAAGACTGGTTAGGTCATTCATTTCACATACTTCTTTAGAAGTGAATACATATGGATGGCTTATATTTTAGAAAAAGACAGACGCTTCTGCCTTGCACCCTCACCTATTGGAAGTGGAACTTTGCCAAACATAACTCTTCTGTATGTTGGGGCCCCACCTTGGCCAAAGGGATTACCTAAGTGAACTGCTATGATTATTTTTTTTTTCTTTTTTCTGTCTTAAAGTTGGAGTTTGGTTTTCTGGTTGTCTTGTCTTTTAAATTGTCTAACAATGTACCTATCAGTATTTCCAATAAAGTGAAGTTTAGACTTCCTGAAGCAGGGTGAAGCACTTCCACCAACAGAACAGACAAGAACAACACTACTGGTAGAATTAAAAAGTCCAGTGCTGGAGATAAAAACCAAACCAAAGCTTTCTCGTGCCTGCCTTTCCTGTCTAGTGCACTGTGTATGTTTTACCAGAAAGTGATTATAATATGTGTGACTGCTTTGGGAGACAATACTTTCATAGCACAGCCAGTCTTGAAAGCTCTGCATAGTGATCACTTCTATTCCACAACCCTGTGCTGGGCTTGCAGTTCCCACAACACCAAGTTAGTAGTCTTTCTGGACCTGATCCAAAGTGAATGAAGTCAGTGGGAAGTATTTCAGTTGGCTGTAGATGAAGTAAAATGTTGTAAAATAATAAGTGCAAGCAAGACTGTTCTGCCATTGCACACCTGCAAGGATAGCACCGTGTAGATTACTATCTTGCATTTATATAGAATTCTTTCCCGTAAAATACTCAGATGAATTTTATAAATTATGAGCTCAGTGCTTGTAACAAATTCACGTGTGCCCAGCTGGGATTCCAGAGAACTTATGGTTGCTCATGCAGATCCCTTCAGCAGGATCAGATTCTGCTTCTGTTCAAACCCACTGAATCCAGTGTTGAAGTGTGCTTATCTTTGTGGAATACAGTTTGCAATTCACAGCAACACTGCACAACATTTTGTCTCAAGCTGAGAATATCCTACCCAACTGAAACCACAGGGTATGCTTATAAAGAAAGATTTGCTTCTCTTAGAGTTTGCCTGGGAACCCATGGTTGATTTTTCCATTAATCCTCTGCAAAAGATTAGACCTTGAATACAAAATGTGTGTATGTATGTATAACAAATATCAAAGGCTGACATGTTGTGCAGCATTACCCATCCTTATGCCAAGACATGCTGAGTACAGTTACAGACAAAAGAAAGTGACTGCTCAGTCACCAGCACAATGCTGGCAGTCATTAATGCCTTTTCCCCAGCTGTCAGTAAGATTAACTTGCAAAATTGTCTGACTCACAGTGTTGGTCTCACCCGTGCCAGCTGTGAACTTGCTCCTCTTTTTCCTTTTAGAGACTTCTCCAGGAGTTGCTGAGGTGACGTTTGTGGAAAAGGAGCCAGCTGAACGCCACACAATCATTTCATGGGAGCAAGTGAGTATTTTTGTGGTAATACTGCAATGAGGTCTGTCTGAATGTACGACAGCCCATGGAGAATGTCAAATGCAATGGCTACTTTGCATTTGTTTGAGACAGCCTGTTAACAAGTTTAATACACAGTGGAGCCTAAACAGATATTGTTGGGTTTTTTTAATCAGGTATTACTCTGTATTTTAGGCTATCACATGTGCCTGATCTGTTAAAGAAACTTCCATCAGTGTAAGTGTATTCAGAATGACAGCTCTTAAGAAGAAATTACATAACTGTAGTAGGCAGCAACATTGGTGACTCAGTGGAGAACAAACACTGTTCTGACTCAGGTCTGAAACCATTTTCCAACTCCCTTTCAAACAAAATTAAGAAGCTTATTAACCTTCACTCCACATTAGCTGACCTCACTGCACCAGACTGCATGACCAGAGGGTTCTTGAATACTGTCATGTGACTTTGGTGGGCAGAGATGGCATTTTTGGTCCCCTTTTTGACTATATATATGTTTGTCAATCCTATGACCATGGGGGAATAACTCCTTTCTAGGTATTGCTGATATGTAGGGAAGGGACAGTGGAAGCTGACTGGCCTTTGGAAAGGGGCATGTCAGAGGATGGTGCTGAGTGAATCATCCTCCCTCTGCTCCAGCCCTGGCTATGCCTTAACGCACATGCTCCCAGAGACTGCCCTTGTTGCTGCTGCATAAAATAACTTGCCCTTTGATCACACCTTGCCATGTACAGTTTTTCCTTAACAGTAAGGAAGAATATTGCATTAGGTTTTGTAATGGCCTATCTCAATTAGTGATATTTATCAAGAGTTTGTAAGTCCAGGTTGGAATGTATGTGATGTACACCTGTGTTATTTACTGAAACTTCTCAGCAGCTGTGGTCAGGCAGAAATGCCCGGTTTTTCAGGTTTGTGTGAACTTATTCCTGATTTCCTGTAGCTGTTGTTCAGGTGTCAAATAAACTGGGCTGGGAAGTCTGAGGCACCCTGACTGTGAGCCAGCTCAGGTCTGGGAGTGGCAGGGTGACACTCGCTCATTCTTCTGTTGAGTGGAGAGGACTGTTTCTCCTGAACAATAGTATTGCTGTCATTTTCAGGTGCTGCTACTCCTCCAAATCTAATAGGGTTTCTTTCAAAACTGGGCTGTTCTCGTGAAGTCAGACTTTGAAATGCTGTAGCCAAAGCATTTCACTCCAAAGATGTCAAAACACAACCTCAGCTCCCTCCCTACCCACTAATGGACTAAGTTAATTGTGGAAATAAATAGCAAAAGCTAAGTAGATACAGTTGAGCTGGACTGCTAATGGTGAAGGACTTCGCTATCTGTTTCTTGGGCTTTGGTTCCAGTTGCATTGGCAAAACCTGAAATCTCTCTTCTTGAATTTAAAAGGTAACTATTTTCTTTTTCCTTATTTTTTTCTTGATCTTTGGGGATGAAGTCTGATATCTAACACAGTCCACGCATTTGCAGTCTGTCCTGCAGTGATGATTGAGTGGAAAGCGCTCAGCATCTCACACAGCCCTTCCAGGATGAACTTGCACCTCAAACTCATTCTGCTTGAATTTGAATACAAGTTTGTATGTACCCAACGTTCACTTTTACCACAGGTGTGGATTTTTTTGGTAACCACTAGGTGGCAATACTTATGCACATAATCATTTCTAGTTGAAATTTTAACAAGATCTTGTCACAGTCTGTATTTTTAACTCCCTTCTACATCATTGCTTATAAAAGTATTTGCAGGGCTTTTTGTGTGATGTGGAGAAAACTGGCTAAACTGTTCCCAAAATTACGTTCTTTTTCCCAAAACACCCTCTTTTTTTATAGAGACTTACCAAATAAAAGCCCTATTCTTCAGAATTATTTTTTTTACTTTTTTTTTCTAGAAGCATTTTTTTCAGTCATATTTCTGTTTTGCAATGGAAATGTACTTCTACTGAGAAAAAACCCTATGGTGTTCAGAAACTCTTAAAAGAAAATCAACCTTTTTTTATGAATGGTTAAAATTATATTCTAATAATGTTAGCAATATGCATTTTCTTTTGCCTCCATCAGCTGTGTTTGTTCAATTGGGCTGTGCCCGGTTTGTGCTAGTTTTTAACTAGATGCTACAATGGAAGTTTTAAAATCTTAGATCAGCTTGTGAAACATCCATTAGCTGCCATGAGGCTTTGCAAGAGAAGGTGAGCTTCATGACAGGAGACAGTGCAGTAAGATAGTAGGAAGGCAGAAGAGTGGTTTTTTTGGGTTTTGGTGGGGTTTTTTTGTCCAAGGCTTTCTGTAGAGGCAGAAAGAGCTGTTAAGTTTTACACTTCAGGAAGCCAATCCTGAATATTTTATTGGAAATCAGCGCACTTGCAAAAATACTTAAGATATATGATTGTCTAGTGTTTACATGGGTAGCATCACTTCCCCCAAACTTTCAAGCAGTTCAAAATGTTATAATAAAAGCAGATTGCCTTTTCACCTTTCCTGATATTCTGACCTGCCAAGGTGATATCTCTTCCCCAAGAAAGTTAGGCAAGCAATAGAAGGCAGAGTAGAAACAAAGTTACCATGTCACTGGAACGCCAGCTGTAATAACTGCATTATCATGCTATGAACCTGTTCCCACTCCTAAAACTGGGCAGGCAACTGGCCTGCTCCCCTCCATGTGCAGTTTTTAAAAGTAAGTGTTACCAGAGTGCTTCCCAGCAATGTTTTAGGGTATCTGCTATGACAACATCTGAACACATTTTCTTTTTTGCGTCAACCAGAAGAGAAATAAGTCACATCATTGTTTTGGTTTTCAAAGAAAAGAAAACTGCGTTCTGTCAGGGGTAGCTGGAGGTCCCAGAGCTCAGTACCACAGCAGGCCAAGGGATGGGAGGGAGTCATTTTGCCTGTTCCTCTGCTGGTTTGTTAGCAGTGTCTGAACTGCCGCTGGCTGGTTGTAGGTGGTCCCTGCCTATCACGTTGCTGGAGCTTTGATATTCTGCAAGTCTACATGGGAAATTTGTTGTTGTTCCTTATACACTTTCTCTACAAAGATGTGTTTTCCTCTAACAAATCCATAAAAGAGCCCTCAAGCACCCTGTTGCTTTTCTCTCTGAGGGGAGGACTGTCTCAGGCTACCACACAATCTAGAAACTCTCTCTGAATGTGGATCTCAGTGGGTACTGTGGTGGTAGTTCCTGGCTGTTCTAGAAGTCTTCACAGAGTCATTTAGGTTTAAGTTGGAAAAGACCTTTGAGATCATCAGGTCCAACCGTTAACCCAGGAGTGCCATGCCCACCGCTAAACCATGTCGCTAAGCATTGGATCTATCCATTTTTTAAATACTTCCAGGGATGGTGATTCCACCATCTCCCTGGGCAGCCTGTTCCAATGCTTCACCACCCTTCCAGTGAAGAAATTTTTCCTGATGTCCAGTCTAAACCTCCCCTGGCATTTTGACTCAAAAGTATGTATGCAGGCCTGTGCATCCACAAGGGTCCTTCTTGTCATCCTTCTTGTAACATCCTCCCTCAGCATTAGGCAAGCTGCCATTGATGATTCCCAGGAGCACTGCATCTGCCCATCTTGAACCTGTCTTGTGGCCCTGATGATGGGAGAGGTGGGGAAAGTGGATCCAGCAGAACCAGTGCATGAAAAAAGGTGCATTTCTTCAAGCTGCATAATAAAGGAGAGGCTGCAGGACTTTTGGGAGGTAGATAGTGTTTCTGAAACAGTGTTCCCCTCCTTTCTGATTTAAAAACTGGCTACACAATATCATCCACAAGACAATTGTCAAATCCGGTTCCCTGCAGCAGGGATCAATTATACTCCAGCCCAGCGCCTTTCAGGGCAGGAAGTCCATGTAAGGTGATCTCCTGGGATCCCTACCCCACCCACCCACCCCCAGATCAGATTTATAAAAGATGCAACAAGAATGTCTTATAGAACACAGAAATGTTACATTAATTAACATCTGCAATCACTGGCAGCTAGGGGCAGACCAGTCATGAAACAGCATGATGTTAGGGAGAGGGAAAGGTGGCTGCTGGTATGCTCTGCTACTTGGAAACCCTGAGAAATGACATAAATCCCTTCCTTCTCTCCCCAGAAGCTGGATAAAACTAATTCAGTTTTTTTTCAGAGAAGTCTCTAGAGCTGTATGTTTTCATTGCTGTCGATTTCTGTAGGACATTTGCTTGGGAGGCATTAACAGTGCTTTAAGTGAATTGCCATATGTCAGTGGTTTAGTTCTGGATCCAGTGCTGATCAGGTCTTGGCATCAAAACTACCCTGGTTCTAATATTCTGTATCCTCAATGGACTGTGCTTTCTTGGGAGACTATTTGGAGATATTACGGACAATAAACAAAAGAAATAGAACTCACACACCATATTGGGCACTTGAGATATTTTGTTTTATGAGCTGATGACTATAACCATATGACTGGAGTGAAAACAGCTGCTTGTCAGGGCTGTGGTTAAGCCACTTCTGGCACATTATTAGGAATATTGTATTTTATGGAGCTGGAGATCACAGCCCTGGAAACTACCAGTTGAGGAGGGGGAGTACAGAGCTTGAGAAACCATTTTTAGTATATAGTAGTGGCTTGTTTCTCCAACTCTGCTGTTGGAAGACCACTGTTTTGACATCATAGGGTCATGTGGTTGAGCATAATATAACAAATCAATCAATGCTTTCTTTCAGATGGAAGAGGTGGGTATTAGCAAAGCTCCCTGTATAGACATCTTTTCCTGTAGACCCCAGATGTCCTCTGGTACAGCATTTTCCACCCATCATTTTGCAGCATCATTTGGGAAGTCACGCGAAGGGATATGGTTAGGAGAATTCTAAGACAGAGTGGGGAGGGCAGCCGTCTGGAGAAACACGCACATGTTAATCTCCCCATACAGGAAAGGAGGATTCAGAGCAGAAGGCCTATCCAGATGTACTTTCTCCTTATCTTAATCAGCTATGCTTGTTAAATTGGTATGTGCCTGATTTGTGGTAGCGTTTGACTGGATGCTATGATGGAAGTTTTAAAATCTTATATTTTGTCATGCCAGCAGATCTGGTTCTCCTGCTTAAAGGAGAACACCTACTGAAGTCAAGACAGCTGTTCGCATATGTATTTTTACAGTTGGGGCAGGTTAGTTAAAATCAGGGGGTTTTAAATGAACTGAAAGTGTTGTGTAAATATTGTACTCTTCTGAGGCTTTGTAGCAGGTCTGTTGTATTTTCTTTCTTCATAGTTTTAAACCTTGTGACTGTGCTTATAGCTACAGTTTAAGATTGGAAGTGGTGAAAGTGCAGCATGAAATTATAAATATTTAGGACTAAGAAGAACCCGCAGAAGAAGGTGTGTTTGTTAAAGGCATTTGAAGAACTTCAGATATGTCCATGTGGTTTAGTAATCTCCTGAAATGTACCACCAGGGTCTCAGCCATCAACAGTCTTTTATCAAAGGACGATAAGTTCTTCTCAAAACAAAGTTTCTGCAGTATCAGATTCTCTGCTTTAGTACTTTTTGCCTGTGAAGACTTTCCCTACCTGGATTAGGAAAGCGCTGTGCTAGCGACCAGGCTGCTGACAGGGCAAGTAAAATGACCTGCCCTATTGCAAGCTGCAAAGCCTTTAATGTCTGGGTCTCATCAGTAACACTCTGTCAGCATAAATGGGTACACTTAGAAAGTAAGTTTAACACACAAGAGTGAAGGTTGTGGGTGGGTTAGAGGCTCCTGCACAGTGTATACACCATAGTTGACGGGACAGTGACTGTAACAATTCAAAGAAAGTGTCCATGAGTAAGGCTTTAACAGGCAGAAGGGATGCCCTGATCCTAGGGAAGGGAGGGGATGTGGGCAGGAGACCAGCACCTTTCCTTGCTTGAGCTGGTGACCAGAGGCCAGCATTGCAGCTGGATGCACAGCTGGCAGGTAGCTCCTGCTGGATAGATGCATTTAGGCAACATCAGGGCAGATAGCACAAGTTGCAGACACGGAGGAGAATCTGATCAGGTTCTGTTGAGATGTTATAAATTGATGCTCCAAGTAAAGCAGAGCTACAGGAACTGCATGTGCATGTTTCTTTTCCTTAGCTACTGGTTACCAGAATATTCTTGCTTTATTTTATGAAACTTTGAACATTACATTTTCTAGTAGTGTAGGGAAGTAGGCCCAGCAAAGGCACAATTATGGAAAACTATTAATATCTGACTCTGAGGCCTAGCTGTGGATAACATCTTGATCTGTGGCACGGTAAGCCTATAGGAGGGACAGCACTACTGACCTATAAATGTTCTTAAGGTTTGTAATTCTGTCTTTTCTGGCTTTGGGTGTCAAACTGCGCAAAGAGCAGGCCATGTCCAACAGCATGTCTTTAAAACTGGCTGAATGGAAGAAATACACCTGTTTTAGAAAAGGCTGCAAATACTGTCACAAAAGTACTTGATTTATCAGACATACTATATTGCAATTCTCACAGTATTTGTCCATTTTCCCTGTAAAATATAGTTCCCAGGGTCCTGTGATTATAAACAGCTCTCAGATCAGCATTTTAAAGAAGTTGTCTATCCTTCTGGTTTAATGACAAAGAATGACCCTCAAAGGGTTTATTTGTCTTTGTTCCCAAGCTGATTTAAAGGCACATGAAGCTGAAAAGAGAGAATGACCACAAGTTGCAGCTTGGAGGTTCAGACTGCAATTAGGAACACTTTTTCACAAGGAAGGTGGTGCAGGCCTTGGACAAGCAATCTGGATTGTGGAACCTGCATCACAGGAGACCATCTGATACTTTTTGTTTGTTTGTTTTGAGATCTGATTCTTTTTGATTCTTGAGTTTGGTGATACTTTAAATGCAAATTCACTTCAATGTTTCTCAGTCTTTCTCTAAACCAACTACAAACAGAACAACAGATAGCTCCTTTAGTCATGTGTGTTGGTTGTCTTCTTAAAACTGACAGGCTTCTGTACTTTTTTATTTTGTGTTCTTGACACAATAGGAACAGAGGGTCACTGGTCTGCAGCCAGTCCTGTCACCACGAGCCTGTAGTGCTTTGGGCTTCTTGTTCTGAGAATTAAGCTTTATCTTTCATTCTCATATTTGTGGCACAGCTGAAGAGTCTAAGCTAAGAAAGGCTCCTTTCACAACCAAGGTAAGAATAGGAGAAGGGTCCTGGTTCTTAAAAGTACTTTCACCAGCTCACTGGAGCAGCTTTTTCACTGTTGCCTCAGAAGGAAGCAGGACTAAGAGCCCCAGCCAGCACTGAAGTTTGGTGGCATGAAGGCAGACCAGCAGGCTTGTGAGACTGGCTCTATGTGTGTTTGCACGCATACTGTTTAAGTGAAACATCAAACCTGCTTAATTATTTGCAACTCTTTAGTCTATGCTTCTCTCACCTACTTGGAACTGAAATCCCGCAAAAGAAGGGAATCCTTGTGTTAGTATTATACATGCTTTAGAGGAACAGGTAGATTTAGCCTGATTTCAATTAAAGCAAAACTCTACCTTTGTAAGCCATATCTATAAAAAAGCTGATTATTTTTATGTATGTGATCTTGGAGTGGCTGTTAGTATCAAAGGATGATATGCCATCTCAGTTGGGGAGCAACCTTGTAAAAATCTTGTGATGACTGATCGCTCATTGTGAAATTTTCCCGAGTCATCTTTGTTAATATAGTAGCACAGACTCAAGAAATAGGCATTTTTTCCTCAAAGTTTTGGGACAAAATATTTGAGCTGATTTGAATCATCTTGGACTTGAGCAAAACATTTGGTAGCAAATATTTCTGTACTAATATTTAGTTGTTATTTGGGTTTGAGACACATTCAGCATTTTCTCATAACACTTTGATTGTGAATTGCAGAAAAACTCCTGCGTATTACCAGAAGATTTAAAGAACTTCTATCTGATGACTGATGGCTTCCAGATGACCTGGAGCGTGAAGACCGATGGTGAGTCCAGGTATCCCTCTCCACCAATACCCTTATTTCATTGCAGCTAGTCTTTCCTTTGGAGAATCTCTGTAATTTCAAACTTACTTTCTGCATAGTCGATACAATTCTGTCAGCATCCTGCATTAGTCTGAGCAAAAGCATGTGCAGCACTTCATTTTGAAAGACAAATTAGCATGATTCTTTAACTCACAGAAAAATGAAGTGGTTTGTTTCTGCTAGGCAGCTTGATCAGTGACTACAGAAAAGTGACCTCTCAATTAATGAGTGAGTGTAGTTCTGCATGGGATTGTAGACTGTTCTAGAGATGTCGTGGTGAGGAAAAAAATATGACTGTGCATCAGAGGTCCCTTCTTGATGCAACAGGGCAAAGACTATTGCTTGCATCTGCTGGACTTTTACAGAAGAGACATGTACACTGAACAGTGCCTAGAAACCAAACAAGTCTTTGTGACATAAATACCATTTTGTAGTACGCTAGCCATCTGTTGACACTCATATTTAGGTATGTAGTTTAAGTCTTGTTTATAGACTCCCTCTGTTCATGGAAAAGCAGCTCTAGCCCTTTATACTATCATAAAGCAGTAGGAAGAGTCACCCTCTAATAATTCCTCTTTCTCATTAAAAAGCATGTGTACATTCTGGAGCCTGGACTCTGCTTTACACAAGCTAAAGTCCGGAGTCAGTTAAACTGGAGTCAGTGGTGGAAGTGAGAACAGGACTGAGCTTTATTGTCCATCCTTGTTTGGCAAGGATCAGGCACTGCACTGGAGACACTGCAGCTGTTACCCTGGCTCTCGCTGTCAGCTAAGGTTGTCAAATTGAGCTGTGGATACTGCTTACTTCTGGAGATGGTGTTAAATACAGTTTTCCTCAGGAAGCAGAATTTCATTTCAGAGACAGTTGACATCAGGGCTTTAGCAACTGCCCTGAGTCCCGTCATGTTTCAGGTGGGATTTAGAGTGTTGTGACCTCTGAAGAGTCTTGTTTTCAGGGCACACAAGTGCACAGAGACCAAGGCAGCATGTGCAACTGTCTTGTTTGAGCAAGCATCCAGTAGTGTCTTCTGAAACCATTCACACTGGCACATGGCTGAACAGGATGCTGGTTGACTTGATGTCCGGTAACAGGACTAGTACTCGGAAGGAGAGACAAGTGTCAAGTCCTCAAGCATTCATTCAGGAACACCCACATGTTGACACAGTGATAAAGTCTTGTGTTGGTGCAGGAACCTAGAGGATGCACCCTGTGCAGGTATATGGGATGGAAAGAGGACAAGCTGCCCAATAAGCTGTGTGTGGGTGGGGTGGTTTCTGGTAGGAGAGGCAGCAGCAGGGAAAACAAGTTTTGAGGAGGTGGCTGTAGCTAGCCAGGATTTTTAATAGCCAGTTTCACAGGAGTGGACTAACAGCTGTAGCACAGGCTTAGCCAGCAGTGTAATTTTCATACCTGCACAGCTGTGAGATAGTGTAGTATCACCTGTAAGTGTGGTGCTGTGTTTGAAAAAGCCTAATTTTTGCTCCTGTAGAACCTGACTTCATTAAGTGTCCAGGCCTGCTAGGTATACCCATCTGTTCTCTCCCTCTGTGTTTTAGAAGAGGTTGAGTTCATGTGTGGAGGAAAAGAATGCTTTCCTGACACTGCATGTGATTAATGATCATCTTATTGCAGATACCCCAATGCCCTTGGGCTCCATGGTGATTAATAGTGTCTCAAAGCTATGTCGGCTTGGGGGTTCGTCTATGTACACTCTGCCTAATGCACCAACTCTTGCTGACCTGGAAGATGACACAGATGAGGAAGGTAAGGTCCTGTTAACAGGGTAGAAAGTGTACTCTGTCTCATCCCTTTTGCACTGTTAGGGTAATGTTAGGCTATAGCACTTGGATATAGCAACAGAAAAGGTCACTCCAACTGGATGGGTTTTCTTTGTCTCCTGGGCTGGATCTACTATATGTCCTGTTAGTCCCCTGCAGCCTTGAGAGGTAGACCTTTATGCTGTGAATCTTATGGGGGTTGTTAATGCTGCCAGTTACTAGTATTATTTGCATCCTCTTTTGACAGCCTGATAGTCCTTCTGTTCTGTCTTTTCCCTATTTAAATTTTTAACTGAGGCTTCCTCCAGTGATTCACCTTCTAAAGTCTTTGTGTGTTTATGGTGTTACATGAAACAAAGATAACAGGTTTTATCTTGGTAGCGAAAAGGCAGTTGCATATGCTCTTAAGAATTGGAAAAGTAACTCTGGTAAATACATGTAAGTGTGAGGTGACACTGGAAAATGTGTGTTTCCAGATTGCCTAAAAATGCTGGGCATCCTGCAGTTTGGAGAGAAAAAGAAGAAAAAAAACCACTTCTCAGAGCTTTTACAGTCTAACAAGTCAGAAAAATTAAGGAGATAAGAACAGACCTAGATGTCATGCTGACTGCTTAAAAAATAACTATTTGATTTCAATCTTATCTCTGAATCTCTATAGCTCTTGTAGCTTCTAAACGCAGCTGGAAGTTTCTTTTTGTACATTCCAGCTTGGCTGCAGTCCTGATCTTCTTCTAGCCATTGTAATGAAATGGACCAAAATCTGCTTCCATTTAGCCACTCATACCTCCACTGATGCACTAGTAAGGTACAAGGAGAAAAAATTACATCCCCACAAGAATTATCATCCTGACTTTCAGGGAAAATTCTTCTGAACAATACAGCTCCTATGGCCACCTTCTTCCCCAGCACCTTTACAATTTAAAATGATATTCTGGAAGAACTTGCAGCTACAATCCTGAAATGGTCCTGTAGAAATGTGTGGTGGTTGTGGGTCACAAGTGTGAGTAAGACCACATGACTGTTGAGAAGGACGCTGATGTCGCTGGAATGTATGAAGAAATGTGTATTTCTCCAAGTTCATCAAAGTCTTCTGCCAAGAGAAAAAGAATAAACTGTTCTCGCCATCCTCCTTAGGGAAAAAAGAAAGTAGGGCAAAAAAGGGATGGGGATAGAACAGAACTAATGGGCTTCAGTTGCTGCAAGGAAGATTCAGGATCCACGTGAGGCAAACTTCTAAGTGGTAACAGTGGATATGGGTTGACTGCTTGGAGAATGTGGCATCTCCAACACTGGAGGACTTTAAGAAACAATAAGACAAACACCTCTCAGGAGTGACATCTGTAAAGCTGATCTTGCTTTACGCCACGGAGGAACTAGAGGGTAGCTTGATGTCTTTTTTCAGCCATCTGATTTTGACTCTGGTTTGTTTTCCTACTGGAGATTAAAATTTTTCTCACTTTTTTTTTTAAAGACAGAGAACTTAATCCTTTCCAAGAAGTATAAATATGTTTGACTTATTTCTTCCTCAGCTGATTTTTTAATAAATATCAAATAGATTCACCCTTTTCAGCTCAGTGACAGTCAGTTTTCCAAACACATTTCACGAAGATTTTTTTCTGCTTTCAGGTAATGGGGACAAACTGGAGAAGCCACACTTTGATTCTCGTAGTCTTATCTTTGAATTAGACCCATGCAATGGGAATGGCAAAGTTTGTCTTGTTTATAAGCACGCTAAACCAGGTAAGACTGAAAAGAGCAAAGTTAACCATCTCTTGTGGATTGTCTGGAGACCACGTTTATACAATCATGTTATGTTTCTGATCTTCTTTGCAATTTTTAGATGAACATTTAGTGGGATGTCCTGTCTCCACTGAAGTCAGGGGCTAAACCTTACAGAGACTTAACTAGAGCTAACATTTTCCTTCCTTTTAATGTTGGAGTCAGAGTTATAACTTAAGATTTCTGCATGCACAGAAACAGGAAGGCATTTACATATGACCTACATACAATCATGTTGAAATAATACAGAGCTAGGGCTCAGCCACTAACATAGCTGTGGTTACTTGCATGTCTTGAAACGGTTCCCTTACATTTCGATGAGAAAGGCTGTAACCTCTTAGAAGCAAAGGGTAGATGGTAAAAAAGGTCCATAGCTGGTTGAGAGACTTATACTAGTTCTTCCACCTTGTGTGTGGATGCATAGCCTCCAAATGCTAACTAGGTCAAAATTAGGCCGTAAGGGTTGGACAGGAGAGTGAAAAGATGTGAGCCGAGCTGTTTCTTCTGACAGCTACACAGAAAGCTGTTTTCATCAGGGATTAGTGAAACACTCAAGTCACTTGTGAAGGAGTTGTCATCTGACACAGTGCACAGGTCACTGGGCATATGTTTATACATGTATGTTCACTGTGGGGGGGTGTGCAATTGTGATATACCTATTCTTAATAAAACTATTTGGTTTGTGTCTTTTGTTGGGAAAGACACTCTTGTGTCTTTCATTGGGTGTGACTACAACTTCCAGGACAGAAACATTTTACTTGTCCTCTTGCCTTCCAGTGTTAGTGATTTCAACACATGCCATGGATAACCTGGACAAGGGGAAGGAGCATTGTTTACAAGTGTTGATGTCAACACAGAGGGCAGTGTGTTTAATTGACAGTGTTCAGCATCTCAATTTCCCAAGTAAAATCACTGCTTGTTATGCTATGAAAGATGTTGCCACCACAGAAATATTTGATTGCTGTGGAAAGATTTTGCAAAATGTGTTTTTGTTGGCAGCAAACGCTCCCATGACTTCCAGACTCTGGACTCTATTCAGTAATCCAGATGACTGACAATTGAGTTAGTTGCTTTTTACTTTCTGGGGTAGATAAATGTTTGCCATAATTGTACTTTGAGCTTACGAAGTTGTTGATGTCCAAGCATGTTCCATGTAGTGTATCAGTCCCAAATTGGGAAAGTATAGCATTGCATCCATTTTACAGTAGGGAGAGTGAGTATAATGGCTGTTACACAAGTATTTTTAGTAAGGCTGGGAGCAGAATCAAGTGCTTTTCAGTCCCTATGCTCTTAACCACTAAAACCACATTGCCTCTAGATAATCATCTATGTTAGTCAGGGATGCTGCGTTTTTGAATCTGTAGCCTTTGTTAATAAGTATGTTGTGTCTCCCATCTGATGATGGCCAAGGATTGATCTGATCACTCAAAGCAACAGTGTAATTTCTGTTTGTTTTGTTCTAGTTGTCTCCCCAGACACAGAGATATGGTTCCTGGACAGAGCTCTGTATTGGCATTTCCTCACCAAAACCTTCACAGCCTACTATCGCCTGCTCATTACCCACCTGGGTCTCCCACAGTGGCAGTATGCCTTCACCAGCTATGGGATCAGCCCGCAGGCCAAGGTAGGACAGCAGGATCCAGTTTGTCAGTATATTTTGCCTGAGCATAGGCGTCTTCCGACCTTTTGACAGGTGGTCTGCAGGCTTAGGTGTAAGCCTAAGTAAGCCATGGAAGGAGCTATGAGTCTTTTGCCTATAGCATGGCTAACTCATTTGTTTGTGTTAGTGAATTCACTAACATTGTGTTAACCTTGCTTTTCTTAACCAAGCTGGGCTCTGCCTTTGACCTCTAATAGCAGGCTGTCAACCTCAAATGTCTTTGTTTTCTTGACTCTAAAGTAAACCTCCATTTCTCTGACTGCTGGCAAGTGAGGAGACGTAAAGCCATTCATCCCCATAGCTATGTAAGGTTTATCTAGATCAGTTTTCTGAGCACAGCACTGAACAAGAGCCTACTGTTCCCTGGGTGGAAGTGAAAGTCCAGGTACTGATTAGACAGAAGCCCAGGGCAAGACAATAAGTTTGAGCCTTGCAAAAAATATTTATTCCTTTGCATCCTCCTCAGTCATGAAAGGATGCCTTGATAAAAATGATGCCCAAAAAGGGGCAATTTCAATGCCAGCAGTCCTAGAAGGAGAGCTCCAGGTACAGCTTTGTGACCATTCCAGCCCGTTAATAGTAAAACTGCTATTCTGCTCTGCCAGAACCTTGCTATTAGAAGCCATTCCTCTGTGTTCTACAGGGCCTTCAGCCCTAACCCTGCTTCCACAGGTCAGGGAAAGGATCTGACAGTACTACTGAACCCAGCACGTAAGCCTATGCAACGTCTGTGTATGTTGGCAAGGCCTGGGGGTCTCAGTGGGTGTCTGCACTTCACCTAGATGAGACAGCTGTCTTACCAGCATGGCATTCCTTGGCCCTGCCTCAGCCCTATGCATACATCAGAACTACTCGCTAAAATCACTGCTGATTTCCCATCCATCAGTGGGCAGCAGAACTTGTTTCTTTGTATTTCTGATACCTTCCCTGCTATACTGTACTCTGCTTCATCAGTCAAGGCTGTGTACATGGTACTCTAGCATATGCCTGTGCTCTGCCTTTCTGTAACTTTCCTCCTGGAATATTTTATTATGTTTAGTATATTCACAAACCTTAGTGAAATCATTCCTGTATTCCCTGATCATTTGCAGCCTCTGTTAGTTAAAATCCTCTTTGTATGTTAACCATTATAATTTTTAAGAGTCTTCAAGGGTGGTATATTAAAGCTGTTTTCCATTAAGCAGTGCACAAATAGATTGCCATCTGCATTTTGGTATTGATCTTCTGTTTATCTTGTTCAACACTTTGCTCATGACTTCAGTGGCATTTGTAACACCATAACCCTTACAGATTTATTTCCTGACTTTGTCAATGGAAAAATTATAGGAAAAACACTTAAGAGATGAGAACTGCAGTGTGTAACTTTGTGGTGACATCTGGGAATAAAAAAAAATCATGGTCACTTCTAGATGTAAAATCAGGCTGAAGAGAAACAAACACAAAATCCTTTGTGTAAAGTGTTTAAAAAACTGCATTATTTTATGTGTGAAGAGAAGCTATATTATGAGAAGTTCAATTAGTTTGGTTTCAATTTATAAGCACATTTAAATTCCAAGTTTTTTAAATCTTTTCTGCTTCTCTGAATCTAAATAAATGTGGTTTAGTTTCATCCCCTCCTTCTGCTTTTCCTCCTGTGGTTTAAATCAGCAGTTGTTCCTGATAGGAGTTGCACTGCAGGAAAGGTAGTGTTAGGTTTGTGTCTGGTTCTCCTCTTCTCTGCCTGGAATGTGGGGCAGTTCCAGGGCTGTAGCTATAGCTGAGCCTTGCGTATCCTTATCACAAGCACTCTTCAAAGTCCTGTAAACTGCAAACTGGTAAGTGGTGTATGATTAAAATCAAGTCTCAGGGGTGGGGGGGAACAAGGTGGACATGTCTAATTGCAGTTTGTTTTTAACCTCTTCCTTCCCCACCATACTGCCTTTCAGCAATGGTTTAACATGTATAAACCCATAACCATCAACACAGCTCTCCTTTCTGAAGAAGCTGATTCCTTTGTGAACAAGCTGGACCCCAATAAGGTATTTAAAAGCAAGAACAAAACAGCAGTGATGAAAAAGAAACCACCCTCCCAGCCAGCAGGCTCCCAAAAGAGTCACACAAGCATGACCTCCACCAAGACATCCTCCCTAGCTGGAAATTCTTCAAGGAAGTGACCCGAGATCTGACCCTGGACAGCATTTGCAATAAGCTTTGGTGTTCTCTGATGCAGGGTCTCAGTGGTTCAGACCAAGTTCCTTGTGCATGAAGATGTGCCCATGGAAAACACATTGCAGCATTTGCATGAAATATAGCCATGATGTACTTTGACATGGGAGGGATGTAGTTACTGGACACTGAGGAAAAACTTGATACAATTATTTTATTCCCTTCTACTACTTGCAGCATGTTCTTTTCAGAGGGCATGAAGAAGCCCTTGATATCACAGCTCTATAGGGAACTTTTTTTCCTGTGCAACTGCAGCAGTGAAATGAAAGCAAATGTAATTCATCGTTACTTTAATAGACGCTTGCTGAAATACAGTGTGAAGATTTTTCTGCCATCTCCTTTGAAAGAAACCTGTCCTGACCTTGCATGCTCTGGGAGCAGGCAGGAACCCGCTGAACAAAGAAATGTCCTCTGCTTCAGACAGAATCAAACTCTGCACTTCCCTGTGCTCCTTCCAACTTCTGCTCTGAGATTCACGTTACAAAGAGACCTGGGGTTCCATGCCTCTGCATTGGCCTAATCGCTTGCTCTACAGCTCAGACCACTTTTTGGCCTTTGTGCAGTATCTTCTCAGATAGTGATGTCTGTGTGATCTCCTTCCCAATAAACCTGAAGACAGCCAGAAGGTGCAAGATCCCTCATTGCCTCTGCTTTCTCTTCTTGTGGGAACTGCTAAGGCAGGGTGTGTCAGTGGTGTTAAGAATCCTGTTAGCCAGGAGGACATGTTAGTTTGTCACACATACATTTGCAAAGTTAACAATTCAAACATCCTTCTCAATTGGGCACTATCTGACAAGAGGCCACTGAGATACTGTACACTTAGAAGCCCCTGATGCTCTTTTCTGTACTGTAAGTTTTCAGATTAGAACTGCACTTTAGTCTGCCCACTGCTGAGTTTCAGTTCATCTGATTATTTCCTGTGCCATTCTGTCATCTTAGATGTGCTGGAAACACATGGTAGCGACCAACTCATTTTGTGTCTAAGCAGGGAAATCAAAGTCACCGTCTTCAAATGAACATTGATTATTTAAATAGCATCATCTTTTATTTATGAAACAGTCACATAATTACATAAGACAAACCTACCTCACAGGGATGTTGTGAGGCTTTCATGAGTATTTGTGTGGCCTTCAGAAAGACAAAGCCACCCTGTAAGTGCTTAATAGTATTTTAATAAATATGTTTTTAATAAATACGTTAATATCTTCCTCCAGAGTGATTGGGTATTTGAAAATGCTTTTGGGGAGCAAATGCACAAGGAAGTATGGTAAGAGCAGGGTGCAGGCTGGATTGTTTGGATGGGGTTTTTTTTGACACAGTGAAGAATCTCTGAGAAGGGGTGGGTTACGGTGTCTTAGCTAATTCCATCTTGAACTACTTTGAAATTCCCAGTTTAGTTCACATAGACCAGAAGACTCAGTTGTGTGACATTTGTTCCACTTCTGTCCTGTGCTCACTGTTCAAAATCCCTGCAGCCATCAGGGTCCACCCTCAAATGCAGTTGCTGTATTGCCTGGCAGCTGCCCTCTGCCACCCGCAAATGAGAGAAAATCCTCCAATGCTTTCCAGCCCTCTTAAACCAATGTGTGTTGTGTGTGGGGCAACGATCTGCTGTAGCTGCTCTACTAATGTAAGGTCAACTCTAATGAGGAAACAGAGATGTCAGTACCTACCACCCCGCCTGATAGTACAGTAGTACATCAGTAATCCTTTTAATAGTGACATGTGAATGATCATTACAGCCAGTAAATGCCATTTTCTGGGATTTTGCGCAGTAGTGATGTTCTGCCACTTCCTACTCTGGGAGATCCCTGTGTTGTATATTCATGGTATATGAATATGCGGACCCTGGGACCGCAGTCACATAATTGACATGTGCCATGCTTGCTTAAGCACTTTCTAGAAAGTTAAGACTGTTGTTACCCCCCTGGGAACAGGCACCTTCTGATACTGTTCTACTTTTAATCTGATGATACCTTAAAACTTCTCAGGCTGTTGCAGGCCCACTTCCTCATTCAGATGGAGGTGGCGGAATTGCTGCAGGAGCAAGGCAGCATCTTCCCCCATTTCTTATGCATTGAGTGGTAAAAAGGATTGGGTTCTTTTTGTTTGAGCATTTGGGGATACTGCCACAGAAGCTGTCTGAATCTTTCATATGGTGGTAGTCAGTAACATACATGGTTCCATGAAAGCAGCATGTTCCAACAGAGCTGTGTCAGGATTCAGGAGACCCTGTAGTTTACTAATTTTTTGGTGCTTCCTGAATGTTCAGAACAAAAAGCAAAAAACAAAACCAAGCATGGGGAAAAAAATAACAATCAGGTTCTGGTTTCTATTTCAGACTGTGCTTGCTCTTTTCTTGTCTCTACTCTGCCAAACTAGGTGTTTGTTAGAGTGGCAGATTAGCAAGTGGAAGCAAGCCTAGGCCCCTGATCCATCAGTGTAGCATCTACCTCTTACCAAAGAATATTACAAATCAAAATTTCATTAATTCAATTAATTAAGTGGTTTCTGCCACTGTTGGATCCTGTATTTTGATTTCTGTGAACGTACAGGTATCTGGAGTCTTGCAGCTCTGCTTTGCTTTTTTCCAGAATGTAGTGGTTATTATTTTTTTTCAGTAGATTTTTACACAGGGAGATTCAGTAATTTATTCAGGTCACAGACAGGTCTAGCCCTACACAGGTCTGCCCAGTATCTCAGAGACCCAGTTCGTCTGGTTAAGCAGGACAGGTTTATTGAAGACTAGTCCCTCATTTCTCCACCTGCAGGGTGGAGAAACGGTGTGCTCCAGCAGCACCATTGCACATGCCTTTATCCGCTTGGTTACCCTTTATCCCCGTAGTTATACTTTGGCTGTCAGTTCGTATGTCCACATAGGCTTTGCTGTCAGGCCCTTTCTTCGGAGCATGTGGCCATCACAGCGTAGAGGTCTCCACCACTGGCTGTCCTTTCTCATTTCCGCTGTTTGGGACAGGTTGGTTGTGCAAATCAATGAAGAGTTTATGGATTAAAACACCAGCAAGACTTCCCAGAACTGGCGCTGTGAGTGGGACCCACCACCAGTGATGCCCAGCCCTAGGACACAGAAGAGGCAACCGGTGAGCCAGAAAAAACACTGCCCTACCACCGCATGGTGCAGGGTGAGGTGAGCTGAGTCTGGTGGGGCAGGAGTGAGTTGTGTGAGCAGAGGTTCCTAGTCCCACCTTCACTCACTGGGCCCTACAGCTGGGTTAGACAAATTCTCTATCCACCAGCATAATTGCTGGAGGGAGGGTCATTTCCCCCATCAGTCTGGGAAAGTGGCTCTGTCTGCAGGTTTCTTGTTTTCCTACAGAAATGGTCTGTGTGATCCTGATGAGTGTGACTGTCAGGCAGACAGACAGACAGACACAGCCTCGTTTTCCCTCCCCATTTCCAATAAATTCTGCACCTCCTCTACCAAGCTGTCCAAGTTATTTTCTGGAAATGTAATGAAAATGGGGGGCCAGACCAGGAGACTCTGTAATGCCCTTACCATGGGAAAAGCCATAGTATCGCTCGCACCATCTTACTAGATAGGGGAAGGCAGGTTTTCATCTCCAGATTCAGACATCTAAATTCAGGAAAGCTATTCAGCAATCCGTCTGTAAGTACCTGCTTTCAGGTGAGCTGAATCACTCTATGGATCTCCAGTCACTGCAATAACCAGGTAGATTTCCAATTAACAGGTAGCCAATTGGTACCCAAATTGAGGTATCTGAATGTCAAGATGAATCCCATGCTGGAAAATTAGTGTACCCCAAATTTTGTGTACATAACGCATGGGGCTTCTCTGTGGGCAACCCTTTCTGTCTGAGAATGAGGAACATGTTCTGCATCAATACCATCACTTGGTCCAAAGAAAAAGGCCTCATGACCATTTTGTCTTGGGCTTATCTCCTCTCCTTGCAAGCTGAGCGGTGTAAAAGCAAAATGGGTCACTCACGTGAAGACGTCCATTCCCCAGCCAGCAATTGCTGTGAAGACCCTGGGGGGCAGGTCCCGGGAGGGGTTTATGGCGTAGCCTGTGTTCATCCCCATCCCCAGTCCAATGCCCAGGACAAGGATTCCCGTGAGCAGAGCCTGCGTGCCTTTCAGGGCTCCGTTGTTTTTCTCATCATGGATGACCAGAATGCCCAGGAGCAGCATCAGCGTCGCAATAAACTGCAGGAGCACGAAAAGTGGAACGGGTTAAGAGAAAGAATAGCAAAGGCAGAAGGATCCCGCTCAGCAGAGATGAAGGGACTCCCAGAATGGAATGTTGGGATTCATGGTCTGTTCAAGGCAGGGAGGGCCCCAATGTTATTCCCTTCTCACAGGTGGACCAAATAAAATTCTTGACTCATTTCGCAACAAAAACATCTCCATCTCATCACCAAAAATGCTCTAGGACTGATGTGAACTTCTCAACAGTGACCTCTCCCTTCACCTTTCAAGTTAGGGACCTGGGTTTTGTTAAGTACATTTCATCTAAGAGGCAGGGCCATAACAAACTGCTAACAAGACAAATCTGGTCTCCCTAGAGGGAGCTATGTTTTATATAGTGGATATGAGATTCCTATCTGGGAAACTGAATTGCCTGTCTGTGACAGTGTGTGGATGGCATTTGTAGATCGGCCATGCCCAAGACATCAGGAGCTGTGGTTTGAATAGAGGTGACAACTGCTGTCTCTTTCTGCTTCAGAAAAAGCAGCTGGAGAGCCTTCGACTGCTTGCAGAGATGCCAGCAAAAGCAAAAATTCCAGCTCTTGGCAACACACTGTCACTGTCATTTGCTTTCTTGTGTATGTATCTTCTTGTGTATGTTATCTTGTATCTTCACCATGTACTTCACAGGAGGCTGAGTGATCAGGTCCCCACCTGTAGGCTCTCCAGCTCTCACTGTTATCTTCTTCATGCCTGGGAAGAGTTTTGTCAGCTCAGAGACAAACACACAGGTTTCCTCAGATTTTATTTGTACATAAATCTTCCTTCTCCAGTGTCCCAGTGCTCTACGTCCCCTGAAGCATCCACTTCCTATTTCTGGGCATTGAGACCTGCATGCTGGGAACCAACTGTACGCAGTCTAAACTGGGTCTGTTCAGACCCTAGAGATTCAGTTGAGACAGGCTGTGTTCATGTGAAGATAGTCCAGGGCCCTCTGTGACAGCCAGCAGAGCTGCCTGGGAGCATGGAATGAGTGTAGGATCCAAAAAGGGAAGAACAGTTCAGGGAACTTCCCAGAGCCCAGAGGAGAAGGTTCCTGATATAGCTCAGCTTCTCACTTCCCATTGCTTGGGCTGTGTGCAGGGAAGGTGCCTGGAGGGCATCAGACCAAGCTGCAGAGCAGCCTGCAGGTGTTACTCTTTAGGCTTGCTCAGCCACCGAGGTGCCTTGGCTCCTACCTGTCAGGCACATGCCTGGATGATGGGTTCCTTGGAGCAGAGGTTGTGAGCATGTGTAGGGCTGTGAGTCCCCTGTAGCAGACCTGCACTAGCCCCTGTTATCACCCACCGTCTCCTAGCACACCGCAGCAGAGCCACTGACCTCCGTGAAGAAGCCCCCCAGCAAGGATACATAGGGTGCAGGGTAAGTGCAGAAGATCGACGCCGTGGCAGTTGGTCCCATCACTGTAAAGTTCCCCTTGGTGTAGTCATGCAGAGCATCTAGGAGAAACGGGAGTTGAAGGAGTTAGCACAGAGTTCATCCCACATGGCACGTACACAAGTCTATCCATTGCAGCCAGAACAGGCACCAGGGGGAAGAGAGGCAATGGGAGATACGTTGGAGGTGACACACCCCTCACAGGTCACGACATCATCACCAATATCAGTTACCGCCAGACTGGCCTGCAGTTGCTTCCTTATGCCTACCAGTTCCCTGTCCCTGCTCCAGGAGCCTGGGGCAGGCTGGGTGCTCTGGCTGCACTGGTGGCCTCCATCTCTCTGCCTGTTTTCCAAAGACCAGCAGAGTCTTTGGAAAGACTCCAGAGTCTTTCCAGAGCTCCAGCTGTACCTAACACATGGTAGTCCGTCTAACTCAAGCCCTTTGCAGACCCTGGAAACAAAACGCTGACAAAATGCAGCTACTGGCGTTGAGTTGAGGATAGGTTTTGGCAGTGGCGTTGCCCTGAGCAAAAGGAGCTGTGAGGTAAGCTGTGAGACACAACCATACCGTAGTAGAGGCCAAAGACAGTGGCTGCCGCTGTAAAGGAGCCCAGGAACTGACCCATCAGATAAGCTGGGAGCTTTCTCCAGGGGAGGTTTCCTAGAAGGCAGTGTGTGAGGGTGATGGCAGCATTCAGATGAGCTCCTGCAAAATCGCAGCAAAAGAGAGTGGGCTCAGCCCTGATGCAGCTGGTTTGGATCATGCCCCATGCCCCGCAGTAACCACCCAGACCTTGCTCCAGAACACCTAGACTCTCTCAGGGCAGGGTCTCCCTCCTGCACAGACTCAAAACTGACCCATTTTCCCTGGGTAGCTGAATAATGCAGGGCAGAATGCGCCTAGCTCCAGTCTGGTAGAAGCTGTCTGCAGAGGGTGGGTCGTCTCGTCTCTGACAGAGATACCTTTCTTGGCATGACATGAGTTTCCCTCCGTATGGGCTTCTCTCTGTTCAGCTTAAAGGGAGTCCAAAACTTAAGACTTGTCACCCACCTTTTACATGGCTATGGGTACATGAGGCAAATCTTATCCCAAACAATTTACAAGGCCTTCTGAAAACATCTGATAGACAGGGAGGGCTTCATCCTGGCAGAGCTGAGCACCCCAGCTGATGGGAGCTGCAGGCCTTTAGCACATCTGACAGGCAAGGCATGAGATGCTGGGGAAACAAACTGCAAAATCAACGGCTGATGCCCTGTATCTTCATGTCAGCAAAGCAAATCCCACACAGGGCTCTCAGCAAGGACTCAGGTTAGCTTTTAGATACCACTGCATTGGAAAGAGCTACCAAGATGATCAATCCTGCCCAGACCATGGTTGCTCCCACTAGTGTGGAGCAGAACCTGTCTTCCATTGCAGAATTTGTAATCTTGGATTGCATTTCCTTACGTCTTTTAGTACATGGCTTTCATACAGTGCAAGACCAGTTTTGCCTGTTTTGAGGGGACACTTTCTATGGAGGAGATTGTTATCACAATGATGCTTTTGGAGAATGACTAAGTGGATCCAGTTTTGGTGCCCTCAGTGCAAACCACATTTGCTCTCCAGACCTCATCTCCCCATGAGTCCAAAGGAAATATTTGCTTTTCCTGCCTAGTAGGTGTAAACTTTGGGGGTCAATAAATGTTCCAACCTTAGTCACCATCTCCTACTTGGGACTCAGAAAGGGGTAAGATGCAGACACACATCATCTCATCAAAGCGCAGAACAAAGTGAAGCGGCATGAACTGCCTGCTACAGTTCACAACCATAACTGAAAAGGAGGGAGATCCCTTTGTTGTTTGATCCTCTGATCCTTTGTGGGTATAACCAGATATTTCAGAGATCAGAAGCAGCATCTTGTGATACAAATGATGCCAAATTACAATGCCAGGAAGCCCTGAAGCTGGCTCCAGAACCAGACTGTTGCTGGCTAAGCTAAGACCCCTTCTCCCACCTCTCAGCCCTCAGCAGATCAGCTTCATCCCAAACGTCACCTGTGACTGCAGGGACCTACTTTTTTCAGCCCACTTTCTCTAGTATGTCTCCACCAGCTCCAAAAGGACAGAGAGACCAAGAGCTGACTGCTTGTGTGGAAAAGTTGTCCTTTCCAAGCAAGCCCCACCCTTGGACATCTCTCTGCTCCAACAGGTCAAGAGCAAGGACCTGCTTTAATTTTCTGCCCACTAGAGCCCTTAATCTCTTTTCTTGGTGTAAATGAATGCAGAAATTGCACAAGGCAAAGGTGGTGCTCTGTCATGTGAGAGATACCACCGTGTGGCCTTGAAACAGCACCTCCCGAGTTTGCGTGGGGCATAGGCACATGGGTGTGGATGATAAGGAGAAAATTTTGCATACCATTCTTTGTTGCAACATCAGCAGTAAGCTCTCCTTTGCAATAAATGATTTACTTCCCCACGGGTTATACCAGCAGCATGTTTTTGGAGCTCCTTGTCTCCTTGGGCCATGATGGCATATCCCAAGTGCCTAATGCAGGCACTGCTGAAACCTGGCTCTGCTGAACGCACCAGAAGGGAACGGTCGAACCTCCGCCAATCTCCCTGTCTCGCTTGCCCCTGTTTCAGCTCAGAACATGTTTGGGGTCAGCATACAGTAGGTATGCTGGGCGGGCCTTGTACCCTGCTTCTCATGACCTTGCCATACCATCATGACTCCTTACCTTGACCCCAGACCTGCCTCCCCCTGCAGATTTGGCTGTCATCACTGGCTGACAACACTGACCCTGGTTATGTTCATCAGACCTACTCTGCTATTCTTGCTGGGGGACCCTATGACTGCCGTTTTTTTCTGGTGAGGGCATTGCTCCACCTTGCCATGCCATCATCTGCCCCTCCGCAGCCCACTCCCACTGCCCCGATGCATGTGGCCTTTATGGGACATAGAGATGTCCCATGTTCAAGTGTCCTGCTCACCAGAGATCCCTCCTGCCGCGTGGACGCCCAGTGTAACACCAATGCCGAATCCCAAATTGATGCTTAGGTGTTGCCCAAAGTCTCCTCTTCCTAATACCACTTGTGCCACAGAAGACAAGCCAAAGACCTAGTGCGTGGAAAGACAGGAAAGGAGTGTTAAAAGTAGTTTTATTATGGCAGTGGACAGCTTCTGTGCTACCTTTTCAGCAGTATTAACAAACTCCCAAAGACAGGGAGACTGTGAGATGCCCATGATCAGGAGATGAAGAAAGAAAAGCCTTTTCCTGCAAAATTTGAAGCGGTACCTAACTTATTCCTCATTGGTGCCCATCACACCAAACAGGGCACCCTAGTTATGGCGGGGTATGGGGAGACAACACCGAACATCCACACTGAGATCCAGGGCTCAAGAGGGATCACTCACAGAGCCACGGTAAGGGCATCTGTGCCTGAAACCAGGGACATGAGCCAGGGGAGCATCACCACAGACTGCCTGGAGACAGTACCCAAGATAGAAGAAAGGAGGGTTGGCAAATTCTTGTTCTTTTCCTGGTGTGCAATTTATTGACTAAAAATGTAGTTTGGGCAGCACACAGCTATTTGCCAAACTCTACAATTTTGGTAACTTATTCCAGCAAAACACAAGGAAGGAAATTCTGGCTTGACTTTTCCTTTCAACACACATACTTTCAGTTTGAAAACAGACAAAGTTTCAGTATTTTTTTAATGATTAAAGGGGAACCAAGAAAACAAATAAAAAGAAAAGTAAACACTCTCCAGCAGGAAAAGACATATTCAAGAAATTGCTCTGGCTCAAAAGTAAATCCTATTTCGCTTTTTTAATGTGGTCAGAGGGTGGAAAAATCAGTTATTTGCACAGCTCTTACAGTGACATCTGGAGAAGACAAAGCTTCTGTTGAGGTCTCTGCCTTGCAAACCACTTAGGGTTTGGAGAGTGTATCCTGTTCCTTGGACTGCACTCATGTTTATCCATAGTGATATGTCCCTCTCAAAGACAGAAAACTCAGTATGTTTTCCAGTATATAAACTTATGCTCTGACCTGTTCTGTTTTCATTGTGATCTTTTCTGGCTATTCTGCCTGGATCCAGATTTTATCCCATGCATCTGCATCCCTCTTCCCTTTCAGACATCCCCAAAATCCCCTGTTCCCCAGAGACACTCTTCTTATCTCTCTGATATACACAGACCACACTCTGTGCTCTGCATGGAGCTACAGCCTGCATAGTGTGAGCCCTTCTCAGTTTGCCTCAGCAGAAGCCCCAAAATGTAGTGTTTGGGATGTCCCAAACACCGAACCTGCTTGAGCAGGGAGGTTGGACAAGATGATCTCCAGATGATCTTGCTTCCAACCCAAATCATTCTGTGATCTGCAAAGCCCTTACAAAAACTCTTCCTACTCATCTCTGACTTTTCCAAAGCCACATCCAAAAGAAGCCAAATTCATAAGGCACAGGTTTTGCAGGACTGCATACAGGTGCAGAGAGAGGGGTGCAGGGCAGGAGACATAGCTGCTGCAGCTGAACACCAGTATCCTGAAAATAAACACAGGACAGGCCACAAAATCTACTTTTCAGCACAGATCCAAACCTGTGCTCTTTTACTCTATTCTCACAGTCCCAAAATACCCTTTTTTTTTCCCCCCCATCTCCCTATCCCTCATGCTGTTTACCCCTGCTGCCTGGTTCCCTCCTTTATGAACACTGTCCATCAAAGTGAGAGACCCTGGGCTGAGCACTATCATCCAAATAACAGCCACCCAGGCACCCTTCAGATGCATCCAGCACATTCCTATTTGCACCGAGGGCCAGGGGGCTGCTGAAGAGTTGGATGCTGGATGCTACATTCGGATGCTGAATACTGTTTGCTGCCAAGCCCTTGATGGAGGTCCATGTGCAGTGCCCCTCCTCCTACTGTGTTCCCTTGCGGGGATCAGTGAGGGAAGAGCCAACAGAAGCTGCAGGCTACAAAATCTTCCTTGGACTGCCCGAGTGCAGGGAAAAGTCTCCTTTTCATGCTGCTTCCCAGAGGCAGCCCTGGCAGGGCACCCTTGAACTTGTTCTTTACCACCTGGGAACTTCCACTACCAAAAAACAAAGGGGGTGGAAAAGAAAAATGGCTTGTTCAGCTCCTGCTGAGGAATCACAGATGTCTGTACTCTGACTTCCAATGCATGCAAAACTACCTGCGTAGTAGAAGTGAACTACAAGGAGTTGGATGTGCAATAAGATGTCATAAAAAGAAAGCATCCTTTGCACATGCAGTTGTTGCCCTTGAAAATAAGCACCTTCATCTGTACAGACAGCTGTGTCAGAAGGTTCCCATGCTTAAACAAATCTTATGTTCCTCCTGTGCAGATCTCCAAATACAAGTTATTTAAACTACCCCCTGCTTGTCCATGCCAGTCTCTGTCCCGTCCAAAGTGTCTCAGCCCAGGCTAAGCCCAAGCTGGCAAAGCCAACTACTGGACCATTTCAGAGGAAGGATCTTATTTTGCTGTGTTGGCCCAACACACAGAGGCTCTGGTTCTTGTGGGCACCTCGCCTGCACCAGGGATCAATTCTGACTGCAAAGCCTTCCTTGCCCTGTCCCCAAACAACTCCAAGGCAGTCTGAGATCTCAAAATCACTTTTCCTGTGTAAAACAGATCCTTCAGGCAAGGTGGGAGTTCCTGTAAGATTTGGATAAGCATGATTCATTTCATTTGCCAGCATAAGAAAACCAAACGTGAAATCCTGGAGTACTTTACACCTGGCAGTTAGGTTACCTAAATTGTGTGTCGTGGCCTTCATTACCCTGGCAACCCCTAGGGAAAGATAGATGAAT
This sequence comes from Falco rusticolus, assembly GCF_015220075.1. Taxonomy (NCBI): domain Eukaryota; kingdom Metazoa; phylum Chordata; class Aves; order Falconiformes; family Falconidae; genus Falco; species Falco rusticolus. Next base: position 75,308,968 of record NC_051210.1, on the reverse strand, counting down.
GCTGTTCTCATTTCAGAGAGGCTGTTAATGGTAGAGAAGTCAGAGTCTGCTCCCCAAACCTGTGAAGGACCCCTCCAGACACATCAACCCCTCTAGCACAGCAAGAAGAAGAGCCTCAATTCACTGTATGGGATACTTGAGGAGGTTTGGCACAAGTGTTGCACTGCCCCACCTGACCAGACACTGCTCCTTGGTTTCATTCCCAGACTCTCCCTTGTGTTTCCCTTAGAAGAGAACTGAAACAGCGGTGTTTCCAGAGAAGGGCAATGAAGCTGGTGAAAGGTCTGGAGAACAAGTCTTACAAGGAGCAGCTGAGGGAACTGGGGTGGTTTACCCTGTAGAAAAGGACGCTGAGAGGAGACCTTATTGCTTCCTACAACTGCCTGTAAGTAGGTTGGGGCGAGGTGTTCTCCCTCTTCTCCCAAGTAACAACCTATAGGACAAGATGAAATGGTCGCAAGTTGCACCAGGGAAGGTTTAGATTAGATATTAGGAAAAATTCCTCCACTGAAGGAGTTATCAAGCCTTGGAACAGGCTGCCCAGGGATGTGGCCGAGTCACCAACCCTGGAGATGTTTAAAAGACATGTGGATGTGGTGCTTAGGGGCATGGTTTAGTGATGGACTTGGCAGTGCATGGTTAGGTTAATGGTTGGACTCAACGATCTTAACCCAAATGATTCTGTGATTCTATCCCCACCTGCTTTACTCTCTGCCCACACCCACCTCCCACCTTCCACATTGCTTTTTTCCTCCAGAAGGCTTTTTGACAGATGGTCTACCCGATGGAAAACTGCCACCCCACCAGAGCGGAGGGGTGAGCAGTAGCAACCAGCTGCTGAGCAGCCCTGCGGATGTAGTAGGAAACCACTGACCTTTAAAAATTGCTGCTGCAAACGATTACCCTCTTACCTGCCCTGAACACACACATACACACACATGCACAGACACACATGTCTGGGCCCAGTCTCCTACTTACCATGAGGATGAACATCCCCAGTGCTTCTGCCAGCAGCTCCCTGATGGTACTGCTACGAATCGTGAGTGCCTTCTGAATCTTCTCCAGCATTTTGCTCTCCGACTTCAGCGTGCGGCTGCAGGACCTCCTGTTATGACAGCACTCCTCACTGCTCTGAGCTAAGTTACCCTTTGAAACTTGGCACCCTCCCTTCAGTCCCAGACACCTTCATTCATTTGGTTAACGATGAACAAGCGAATGAAGTAGCAGTTAGCTTCCAAGTCTTCCCACACACACATGCCATCCTTTTAAAACTATAGGGTAAGGACACAGTATTTCTGCTACTGGCATTGCAAATACTGTGCCTCTGCCCAGTAGCCACCTATCTCCAGAGCTGTAAATAGCCTTGGTATGCTCCTAAAGCCTCTGTCTCTCTCCATAATCTTTTCCACAGGAACTGAGCAGGAATTTTGGCTCTGTGCTGCATTGTAACCCACTGGGTGGTGGTTTGGTACCTTTTTTTTACAGGTGGGATTAGGACCATTTGCCTGTGCTTTGCAGGAATATTTGGGTGCCCAGCCTGTGATGATGATGCTCTTGCCTGGAGCTGGTAGGCACCACTGTTGGCGGCTGGGAAGAGCACAGGAATTTCAGCATTGCTTCAGGTTGATTATTTGCTCTTGCTGAGTGCACCCACGCCCACAACTCCTATCACACTAGTGGAGGGCCTCCCTGCCACCCCACAGTCTTTCCCCTTGTGTGGGATGAGGACAAACCAGTCTCAGCAATGGTCCCCAGAGACCTTCAGATTCATCTGGCTGCCAGAGCAGAGCCCTCACTGTCCTGATTCCTCCTCCATCTCCTGATTCCCACCAATCTCCCTTCTCACCAGGTGCTCTTACCCCTCCATTGCAAAAAGGTTTTAATACCTTGGCTTAGTCACTGATAAACTCACTGACACAAGAGACCTTTTTCTGTGAGTCTTGTCTGGTTCTTAGATGGTTTTCTTTGCCTGCCTCTCAACCTGCCGCAGCTTCTCAGTGTGGTTCTGGAGGGTACACGGTGCACATCTCTGGAGAGGTTGCCATCAGCTGCCCCACGGGCAGTTCTCTGCTCATGCTGCCCTTGGTGCTGGCCTCTCTCAGCACTACTCCATTGCAAAAGTTGATGAGCTTTTCTCTCATCCACAGGACACGGAGCAGCTGTGTGGAGGAACCTGGGAAGCTGGTTCTCCTCTCTGCTCCATAGACCATTACCTGTCTTGTGGCTGGGAGAGTTTTTATGGGCTGGGATAAGCCCTCCTCCAGCAACAGATTAGCTGTTGACCTCAGTGAACGCCTGGCTAAACATGCAGTAAATTACTAGTCTGTGTCTGATACTAAGGACCAATCTAATCATGACAGATGATAATCACACTGTTGGCAAGGGTGTTCCTACAGCATATTTCTAGGTGGGAAGGTTTTTTTGTCCCATGAGTCTGTGAGTCATGCTGTGGCACAGGAAAAGTGCCGATAAATCTTTCCAGGTCACTTCATTCTCTGCCATGCGAATGTTTATTGGTGGAGCACACAAACACGGGCCCTGGAGCATCAGCTCAGGGTGGTGACAAAAGCCTCAAGTTTCCTCTGCAGTGGTGATTTACAGCTGATGTGTAAAAGTCTGAGCATCAGTGTATATTGGAGGTCTCATAACCTTTCCCAGATGGACGAGGTGTAAATAGGTCAGTATCCCCCACAACCGGACCTACCGCTTTGTCACTCCTAGATCTCAGGGAGCCTTCCAGGTAAATTGGTCCCCTGTGGGACAAGAAAGCTGCTGAGTACCTGAAAGGCTTTGTCTCATGTATTCAGGAGATACCTGAATACTACAGACAACTCCGTATTCTAATTGGGGCTGAAGAATGGACAGGTTCTTTCTGGGAACACTGGGCTGCCATGCGTTTGCAGTCAGGGGAAAAAGGCAATCCCAGTTTGTAATAGGAATCTGTGGTTGGGTGATAATATTTGCACCATATTCCCTGATATTACCACCAAATTCCCTAAAACTCCAGCTTGCTTCTAGGATGGCATCAAGGATCACTGGATGTGTTTCTTGCCACTGCTTGTCCTTTTACACAAGTCATTCCACAAGATGGCACTGAGACATTAATTTCTCCCTTAAAAGTGCTCAGAAGGGTTCCTCTATTGGCTGCTGCAAATGTGACAACCCTTTAGTTTTACTGTTCCTATGGGAATTTTTAGACATTAAAGAAAAGTGATCTGCCAGTGTTCAAGGAATGTAACAACAAAAGCAAACACCTTTCTATAGGTCCTGTAGAGCAGAGCACCTCTGTTCTGACAGTACGCAAAACTGAAGTGTGTAAGCTTGTGCCTGTCACCCTCCAATTTATAATCACCAGAGGAAAACGGGCAGCTCCAAAGGGCAGTTCATCCCCACCTAAAATAAGCATCTGAGGCCAGACCTATGAGTCATGCTGAGCGTTGGCAGTTTCTCTGTGACTGCATAGGGGATGTGGAGTGATCAGCTCCAGCATACACACCCACATGGAGATATCTACCACCAGGTGACCTGGACTGCCCTGCCTCCCTGCATCCAGATGTGGTGGTCTTGAGCAAGCACAAACCGCCATGTGAGTCAGCCAAACAATATGACCTGTTCATACTTACACGGTTTTACTTATCTGCAGGGCCGACAAGGACCTCTGGGGTCACCAGACACAGCCCCCTACTAATATAAGCAGCCACACCACATCTTCACTTTCATGACCTGGCCAGTCTCCATTTTAGGGGTAAGTGGTTTTTGCCCCAACCCCTCCTATTTGAAGCCTGTTACCAGAACTTGCTGCTCTGGAGTTCACAGACTTTCTCCTAATTTTCAGCCACATTCTCAAAGCCATTTGTTCATGTACCAGCATTAGCCCATCACCATCATGTTAACTTATTTCATAAACGTGCTATCCCATAAATTTTTCCTATAAGGTTTGTTAGAAGAGTGTTAGCTGCTCACTCTTAGCTCTGCACCTTCTAATGTTTACCTTGACTTGCTCACAGGTTGCAGTTTCACTCAGCGTTGACCCTACAATGATTTTACCATGTTTTCCAATGCCCATTAAGCAACCACCTGCTAAACCAAACACATTTCCTTCCCGAAGGCAGGTGTGTGCTTTCAGCACTAGTAATAAAGTCCTCCGTTTGGAGCAGAACATTTTGGCACAGTCAAGGCCCACTAACTGTGCTGGTGTTGATACCCATGGTACTGAAGAGCTGAGAGACCAAGCTCCCTGGGTCCTGCTAGGGCAGCCCTGGGAAGGATGAGCACCCAGGGACTCCAGGGCAGTCTTGCTTCTGCAAGGAATAACTTCTCTGACTCAGTTTGACAGTGCACATTTTTCCTTTGCACCCAGGAGCTCATTTATCTCTTAATTGCACTAATCAACAGCTGGAACATTGCCAGTCCAATAGCTTCAGCCCTGCTGGTGGATCATTAACTTCTTCCCAGAAGCTGAGGCAAGCATGAGCAGACAGCACAGCAGAGGAGCTCCTCACCGTGGATGCGGGCAGCTTGCTCCTCCATCAGATCAAATTAACATGGCACCGAGACTATATATCCAGGCCCCTTTAGGAAGCAAGGCCAGGTAACATAGACCAGTACAGCACTGGTACAGCTGTACCTGTCCGAGACAGACCCCACTTGACGTACCCTAGAGTACCTGCACCCCATCGGTCTCATATTTAATGCTCATGGTCTATCTCCTCCTCTCTTTATGGATGGAAGGCACTGAGCAAGCTGCAGACATCCAAGATGTTTGTCTTTCAGCAGATGGCTTTGCTCTCCATACTGTTACCCAACTCCCCACTCACAGGACACCAGCCTCCACAGCCTTTCAGCTCACCCTGCACACCATCACTCCTTGCCCTGAAGCTGGCTGAGGGCACGTCACCTGCACATGCTCCTTTGCAGTGGAATTGGGGTGGCTCTTACCATTCTGAGTCAGAGTGGGAGCTGGAAGAACCAACAGAGGGAAGTGACAGCACAGCGGTGGCTTCCTGCTCCAGGCTGCAGCCCTCTGCTTCACTCCCCTGGGACATAGTGCCTTCCTGCCCCAGACTGCTAAAGCTTTCTCAGAGGGAGGTAACCCAGGAGAAGGTGGTGTCAGCAGGAGCGGAATTATACAGCCTCTGTTGGTCATTAGGTGGAGAGCAGGACTGTCCAGGAAGGGGTTGCCAGGGTGATGCTGGCCCCGTTGTTGGGCAATGGAGTCGGTGGAACCTGGGCTCCCCCAGCCAGGGACCTACCCACCCGAGGCCTGGTGGGGTCTCCCCCATGCACAGTTCTAGAGGATATAACAGAGAGAGGAACAGAGGCACAGGAGTACCTCAGGTCCCACGAGAGACTTGGGGTACCTGTGGGATTTCCACTGAGCTCCTGCCAGCTCTTCATCTGCTGTCATCCCCCACTCCCTGCCCCGTCTCTCCGACTTGTGAGCATCTGGTTTTCCTGCCCTGCTTAGGGCCAGGCTCCCACTGTATCCCTGTGTGTGGGAGCATCCCCCTGCCTGCCCTGGGACCCCACCGCAGGGCTTCCCCAGACCTAGGTGGAGAGCAGCAGGCTCTGTGGGTGAAATTCTACAGCTAAGCTTTGAGCTGCCTGCTCCGGTCTGCTTCCAATCCACAGATAAGGCAAAAGCCGGGGACATCATCGCTCTAGAGATAAGAGTTGCCAGGCTTTCTCCCGGAGTATTGTAAACACCTGCGCTCTGAAAGAGAATAAACGGGAAAAGCTGCAGGCTGGGGGAAAGACACTGGGTGAGCTGGATGAGGCCCTGAAGCTGCAGAGCCTGGTGGAGCCAGCAAGCTGATCAGACAATTTCCCTGCCTCTGGCTGTACTTCAGAGACAGCACAGCATAGCTGCATCCTTCCCTCAAGACATGAGTTTGCTCCTACAAATGGTGCCACTGACAAAACCCCTCATACCTCACCTTGTGCTGTCTCCGCTCTGCCTCATCCCTCCTATAGCTGCTCCAGTCCATGACAGCCTACAGACCCACCAGCCCAGCATCCCCCTAAGGGGTACCCAAAAGGCATGAGCGAGCCTGTGTTAACAGTCCCAAAGAGCAAAACCAGAGCAGGGGTTGATGACAGGAACACAGCCACGTCCGTTCCCTCTGCGCTGCTGGAGAAAGGCTGAGCCAACAGCTAACACAGTCCTCCTTCACAGCCACCAGATGTTTAAGGGTGGGCTGCATCCATACAAGCCGCGCACATGAGGTACACCTATAAACCCTTCAAGAGATGATACTAAACCCATCAGTGGGTCACCTTCACTGCTAGCTCTGATACAGATATTTTGTGGCACGAGGAACCATCTGGTGACATTAATCATTGTTCATATACACAATCAGTGAATTGCCCAAACCTCAGTCACACAATCATGTTCTCCTATATCACACCTGCTACATACAGGGTGTCCAAAGACCATCCAGCAGCTGGCATGACTCACACCAGTGGTGAGCAATGTCTGCCACGTGCAATTTGTCCTTGCTCTCTCCACCAGGGATGGAAAGGCTAGGGTGTAGGCAGCTGGGTCAGCTTTCTGAAAGCCAAGCCACTCGAGCCCAGAGGGCTGCCATTGTTGGTGCGGACGTGAAGGCATCCAAAGGAAAGCCCTGATAAGCTCCTGCTATCACGGCAAGGAGGAGATGCCACAGATTCCTTGCAGACATGTGTTCAAATCCCCCTGGACGCTGCCCAGCCTGTCCCAGCGCCCCAAGCTGCCCCACAGGCATTTCAGTGTGGGTGAGGTTTGCTCCAGCATCAGCCAGACCCCATCACACTCATGCTCCTCCAGCCCCTTTGGCATCCTGTGCTGTTTGGGGAGACAGAAAAGAGGGACCAGGTATGGTGGATCTAGATGACTCTCCGGTCATTCACATCCTATTCAGTTCATACGTGAAAAGTGATAGACGCAGAGAAACCCACAGAAGCTGAAAATCCATCCATTAAATTCACCTGAACAAGAGCCAGTTTTTCTTGCTCATATAGTTTCCCAGCACAAGTCCTGCATGATGGAAGTGGCAGCTTCACAATTTGGCCCACATTAAACAATGCATCAACATGCAGTCTATTTGCATAAGCACAGGGCACCATATATCAATCATTACCAGCAGATGTTCCTAACCCATGGCAAATACTAATTTTTAGTCACTGATCTTTATTGACCCCGTATTTGTTTTTACATAGGCACACAAACACATTCATATCAGCCATTTCTTAGTGAAGAAGTAACTTTTGCATACCACCTTCTCAATTTTGACTTCACAGGGCCTCCTTGGGGTCAAAATATCAATTTATAATCTCACGAGAACGGCAGAGGGTCCGTCCCTCACTCCTGATACGAACCAGTTAGAGCTCGCTGGAACCGCCTCAAGGTGTATTTGCACAGCACCTGATGCAAGGGGCCTCTGATCAGCCACAGCCTCCAGGCTCTGCCACAAGAGCAACATACACACCAATCACAGCAGGTCTGTGAAGCTATAGATTCATATTATAGATCTATGTTATATAGAAATGTGCAAGCATGTGTCAAACTGCAGCATTAGACACAGCAAGTGCCTGGCTGGAGCTCTCACCTGCGGGAGCAGCCAGACCAATTGGTAGAGTCTACTGGGAAATACATTCCTTTGCTCACATGGCTCTGACTGCTCACCCTCACGATAACCTCAAACTGCTTTTCATGCACTTGGGTACGTAGTGCATCTCGAAGTCCTGGCACAGGATGCTGCGGGTGCTAAAATGGGATCTAAACAGATCTAAATAAACAAATCCATGAGGGTAAAAATGCCCCAACAGCTATTAAGTATGGACACTCCTCTATCACAAGTGGTTCCTGAGCTGTGAATTGATTGTAGAGTAATTCTGGGGAAATGGATTTGTTCTGATCACACAGTCTTCTCCCATCACACTTAGGATCTACTCCATGGCTCCAACCCACGTCAGTGCCTGCTGCCTGGCTGACTGTGACAGCCAGTAGAACATCATGTCCACCACTTCAGTCACAGGAACTAGCAGCCTTTACTAGCATGTTCTTGAATTGTTCAGTTGTCCTGAGGTGACATGAGAATACTCGACATATATTCCCAGCTCTACTGCTCACCAGTGTGAGTCCTGAACATTCACCCCTCCTCCCTGCCCATCCCCATCCCCAGGGGGTGACCAAGGCACCTTGTTCAGAAGCAGCTTGGGGTGGGAAAAGGAGACATTTACAACTGCTCATGGCATGCTCTGTGATCTTTGCTAAAACACCTGCTCCATCGAAGTGCCATCAACTCCTGGGTCATCCTAAGTCATCCACCCCCTCATTGCTTTCTCCTCTGTGCAATGCAAATAGTGACCTCTCCCAGGCCCAGGACAGTCAAGGACATACGTGTCTCAGCTTCCACTTCACCACTGGTGAGGCCTGTGGTGAGGTCAGAAAAGCAAGTAGGAGCATCCTTCACGCATACAACAGGTCAAGCCAGAAAAACAGCTTCCTCAGCTCACCAGAGTACTTGCCATAATGCCTACAGCCGTGCAGCAATTCAATAGCATTTTAGAGGTAGTAAAAGCTTTAGACGAGGGAGATCTATCGCACTGTGGTAGAGTCTCCCTTCTCCTTCCCCCCAGGTGGTGGAGGAAGCCACAACATATGCGTCATTTAAAAGCAGACTAGAAGCAAAAGGCACTTGAAAACTTGCCATGGGGAACAATCGTGACCTGCTTTAGGGCAGTAAATAACTGACTTTGTCTTGTTCATCTCGTATTTTATTGCCTCTGCTGTTTGTGTAGTGCTTCATGGGGGAAAGTAAGCTGACGGAGCAGAGAGGCTGCTCACTGCTTGCCCACCTGCTCCCCTGTGCAGGCACCATCTCTCTTCCTGCAGTTGTCTCTTCTGCACAGCCCCATGAGATGGCTGCTTTGGACATGGCACCACCACACCACAGTCACACAACGCTGTCAGCAAGGGCTTGGGGGAGAAAAAGCAGTGCCAGAGCCATCGGAGCACTGCAGGAACCCTGCCAGGCTCCCTTCTCTGTGCCCAGGGTGAGGCCTCACACCTTCTTCCCTCCTGGTCACTCTGGTCCCTGGTCCATGTGGGAGCTGTGGTCTGGGGAAAAGGAGTTTTGGAGCAGGGTCTCACTCCCTTGCAAGTGCCATGGGGTTTGCCATGTCCTGTACAGCCACCCACTCCCTTATGCTGGTGGCACCTGGAAATTTAGGATGTGCACAAAATCCTCTGAACTCACAAGACCTCTTCTTAAGGCCACACCAGAAACACCTTAGAAGAAGCAAAGGGGAAATCTTATGACCAACACTTTTGTAGGGTACAGCATGTTTGTCATATGTAGCCACAGGGTGGTATGGGGCAATAGAGATGCCAAGACTCTTAATGATCTTCTTAGACTGCAGCTGGACTCTCAAAGCATGTTTGTTCAAGAGCTTTGGATAAGTTCTGGTTAGTTGTTATTTCTACTTTTAGTTAGTTGCTATTTTGTACAATTACCCCGTATTTTTTGGACCCTGACTTGTCTGGAAGCACCACCAAAATAATCGGTCACAAATGCCTTGTACCCATAGGCAACAACCTGATGGAAGACATTCTGCCCTGAAGAGCGTCTGCACAGAGCAAGACATGAGCCAGCAGTGACAAAACCATGTTTTGTTAGAGATTGCCAGTACTGATGAAACAAACATGTTCATAATTTGTATTTGTTGATTCACACTTGCCAACAGGATAACAAGATTAATCAACACATAGAAACCGAGGTTAATAGATCATAATCACATTTTAAGTTCTCAACAGACTGACCCTAATCTGCAACCCAGGGTCAAAGTGTAAAGTATTCGGTCTACATGTCTGTATCAGCTAACACCATACCCATCTATTTCTTGGAATTAAAATACATCTTTTGGTGAAAGCAGCCCTGATGCCCATGAACTTCTCCCTGCCTGCTGACAACCCACAGCCTAGAAGAAACTCTAAATCCCGTGGAAGAGTCCTACAGTGTCAGCCGGTGATTGGCTTGGATGATCACAAATACATAACAAAAATGTTGCTCCCACACCCAAGTGTCCCACCCAGCCAGCTGCCTGTCTGAAAGGAGTGCATCCCTCCCCACATGCTCTCACCGCTTGCTGTACCACTCAGCTTTAATCAGAGGTTTCCCTTTCAAGTGCTGACCTGTCCTGCCGGATCAGTCCTGCTTAGCTTTCAGCACCTGATAGGATCATAAGCCGAGGCAAACATAAGCAAAGGATAGAAACAGTGGATAGAGATCTAGAATAGGCAGTTACACATACAGCAATGTTATGTTATGCACAAAGGTGCATGAAATATGTTTGAGAAGAAAAAAAATCTGCATAGATAGGAGAGTTTCTCAGTGTCCAGGATATTATCAGATCTGGAAAAATGCCTTGTGAATAAGTCACTGGAGCATCAGTCAACGTCTGTGTGCAGAAAATGCCACAAAATTCGCTGTTGTCCCTCTCCGGCATTTGTACAGTACCGTTTCATGGTTTCCATAAATAATTGACTAAAATGTGCCGTGGGCCACTTTCTTGTATTATAGTTATCTGCCCCACTACCCCGCTTCAGTTCAATTCCTACTCACATTCTCCTTGCCTTCAATAAAACATATTAATACACATTAATAAACCTGCCTGGATGCGATTCTGTACAACCTGCTGTAGGTGAACCTGCTTTAGCAGCGGGTTGGTCTAGATGATCTCCAGAGGTCCCCTCCACCCCAACCATGCTGTGGTGCTGTGATTCTGTATTTTAATGAAACATCTTTTTCAAATCATCATTGCAGAGCAAATGAAGGCCCTTTGAAAAATCTTTCGCATATTCCTTCCACCTCTGCTGTCCAACCAACCTGCCAGTGCAGCTGTGGGGAAGCTTTATACCAAGAAGGGAGACCAAATGTGACCAATCCAGCAAGTTTATATATGCCCTGTTCCTTCAGGAGCTGCAGCAGCATACCTCAGTTTCCCATCATTTAGGAACTGCACAACTTAAAAGCTGGAGATCTGCAGATCAGGACTGGAGTCCTGCTGCCAGCAACGGGTCCTGGGGTGCAGAGGGCTTGTACACCACAGATGGTGTTTTCAGCCCCAGCCACAAGCTGAGAGCCATGCTGCAGAGATCCCACAGCACTGGTATCATCCATTGCATGTGCCACAGCTCAATGCATAGGTCTTGGCTGCCTCTCTGCTGCAGGATGGGTCTCTGCTCTGAGCTCTGCCCTGGCCTGGCCTCAGACAGACAAGGACCTTCACCACAGGGCAGCTTTTACTCAGCTCCCATTTCAACCACCCCAAATGGGCAGCATTAAAAAAAATGGAGTCTGGAAACAAAAAAAGGGGAGCCAAGGGGCACAGTCTGGGGAAAGGCTTGGAAGCAGGAGGTCCCTGTACCCAGACTTGCTTTGGTACCACATGGGTAGCATCACTATGGGAGACAGAAGCACAGGTTCACGCATGGCAGCTCCCAGACCCTCTCCTCTGTGCTGGGAGCTGTAAGTCATACCTGACTGGTTTTTCTTTGAGTCTCACAGGAGGGTGGGTGGGAAGGATCAACAGGGAGAGATGCTGCCTGAGCCTGCCTCTGCTGTTGCACTTCAGGTGGCGCAGGTCAGGTGATGCCTCCTGTCCTTCCCATCAGAGCCCAGAACTGCTGTTTCCACCTTAACACCTTGCATTCGGGGTGGGGGGTGGGGGGGGGGGGTGGGGGTAGTGGGTGGGTCCAGGGCAGAGCCCACCCTCCCACAGGTGCTAGGCCCAGACAGTCCTTCCCACACCTGCATCTCACTCTGGGAGAGCCAGCAGGACAGGTCTGTTCTCCCATGCTGCATGCAGCAACATCTCACAAAACTGGAGGTGCACTCCTATCAGCACACAGGGTCTTCTGGCCAACACAGTAGGGAAGATCAGCTCCTGGCCAAGCTCCTGGCTCCAGGGCCCTCTTCATGACTCCAGCAAGGAGTGTTTGGCATCAGCATGCATTCACACTCTATTTATTTACCAGGCAGCTGCTTGGATGGCTTTAAATGACTGTGTGACAGCCAATTTCCTATGCAAATGTGGCCATGGGCAATCTAAATGCCAGCCTGTCTAGCCCTAACCCTTGTGCCATGGGGACTTGGCCACTCAGTCATCCTGACCATCCATGCCTTACTGTTAATCAGGCCAGATCATACCTCATTACCCTTGCGTCATGGCAGCCTCCCAGCCCAGGACCTGTGTCATGTACAGCAGCTGGGGAAACAGACCATGTCCAGAGGCAAAGATGGGGGCAAGATTTCACGTATACCAAGTCAGCTGCAAAGACCGCCTTGCTGTTTGCAAGGCAGAACTGGTCTGCTGGCACTAGGAAACATTTAAACAAGTTTGACTGGAAAGCACCTTGGCAATATTTGCACAGATTTCCTGCGTATCTTGTATTTGAGTCTGAGCCACAGAAAGAAATACACAAAGTAGATGTGTTTACACATACAAACACCGTGCAGGGGAGGATCAGTCACTCTCAGACTGGGATACGTTTACCTGCCTGAATAATAAACACGCACTTCATTCTCTCTACTACTCTAAAGACAGTTGATAGAGAAAATATACCTGGGGAGAGGATCTGTCTTCTATCTCCCTATCACTGTTTCCAAATTGGTTGTAATAAGCTCTCTCCTGATGCATTTGTGTAGGTCTGTCGCAGTCAGGCAGAGCCTAGAGATATTGCTGTAATAACCATCTGTGCCGAAGTGAGTTGTAGCAAGGAGGGTGTACACTGAGATTTTTGCATCTATAACAAATGGGTGAGCATACGCCCCATGAGTTCCATGTGTTGGCACACTAAAAGAGCCACAATACATCCTAGGAAACATGTTTTGCTGCTGCAGCTTTGGGTGCTGGAGGAAGACTCCCATGTGTCTCATGCCACTAGTATGTTTTGTCCCCTTGAAGTGCTGCTGCATGATCCTGTAAGGTGATGCCCATCAAGTGTGGTCTCCAGGCTTTCTTCAAGGGCCAGCTCAGCTCTCATCAAGCCCAGCTCAGATCGGCTTTGGGCGGTCATGACTCTGAGCATGCCATGTCCATTTGCAGCTCCAAGCCTTGTACAGCTGGCGAGCAATGCCACTCGCTAGCTTCTGTGTATGATTAGGAAAGGCAGATCAGCCCCACATACCATGTGGGATTGTCCAGGAAATTAATCCATGCTGGGCTCCTGAAGTGCTCTGTGCCTTGCCACCAAGTCCCCATGCTTTAACTGTTGGAGCATTTGGAAGTTTGGATGTACCAGGACTTTCTCTATCTGTCTAGCCCAGTTGAGTGCTATGTAGACAAGACTCACAAACTGAGCCAGACCCCATGTCACCCAACTCCAGTCCTGTTTTGTTACAGTGGAAGTCAGATCCTCTACTCCTCGTTTACCGGTTAAATAAATATCACAGCTATGCATGTTTACAGGCCATTCCTGAGTATCATGAGGTGTTCCTCCATTTATGAGATTAACGTGGTTGGGGTGAGATGAAATAATTCATTATAGAGTGTGGACCAGAAAACGCATGGACAGCTCCATGACCTTCATAGGTGGTGGTGACCCAAAGAGGAAAGATCAACAGCCTCGCCTGGCTGGCCAAGGAAAGACCTATAGTACAGAGGGTACTGGAGAGAGGTTTGGATACCAGCTCCCGAATCCATTCTGAGCCTGTCAGACACCCTTGTGATGACCAGGAGAGTTGATCATTCTGGGGAGTTCCTCTTGCCTATTGGACACACTCCCGTGCACCCCAGGAGCTCTCCAAGGTGGTGGGATTGCTGGTTTTGTCAGTCCTCGTGTTGCCAGACTATCACCAGCTGCTGCGTATTGCAGTGAACCATCACCTCCTGTTGCTGAACAGATCACAGAGACTCAATGATTAACTCGAGCGGCAAGCAGGTCAGCCACACTCCTTGTAGAGTCTGAGCCCAGTACCTCCAAATTTGACTTTTGCTCTTCCCAGTTCAGAAACTGCTACTAATGTTTGGTGCCGCTCCCACCTTGTTCAGGAGGTGTGCTAGCGAGGGACAGCATCTTCCCTTCCTCATGCTGAGCCATTACTCCCAAAATAACTCAATGTTTAGATGGGCATGGGTGGGCTTGACCATGATAGGCTCCCTCTGAAGCCTGAGCTACTATAAGCCACAGCATCAACTGCCACCACATTCCCAGAGAGCAGCAGATCACCTTTGCTCCGTGTTCTCAAAGGTCTTGGTAGCCAGAGCCCAACCTGTCTAAAAAAAGCCTGTGGCTTCAGGATCAAGTCTGCCCTTGACATGCCTCTCCTTTTGCTCCTTTGAGCAGTAACGGACTCTGTCCTTCTGTGTAGGAGGAAGAGTCTGTGTGGGACCAGCCGCATGCTGTGGAGCAAAACTTTCCCAGAGCTAAAAGCCATCATAAACCTCCCTACCTTCTGGTGTACCTCCACAAGCATAACAGGAGAGCTCTACGTGTGTGTCTGCATGTGTGTTTCTGTGAAAAAGCAAGGGAGAGACTGACTTGGTGCAATGAGGATTTCAAACAAAACGATTTAATTACACATATTTTCCCTCCATGAGCGGGATGAGAACTAAACATGTAACAGCTGTTGCTTAATGCATTCCTAGATAGCACACAGAAATTATGGTGGTAAGCACCACTTAAGAAGGGAGATAGCAAGGGAGAGGAAGAGAAGTAATGATGTTAGTTATGCAGACAGCAGGTCAGATCTTAGTGTGATTTTAAAACAACCTGGTTTCCATCCCTTCATTTATGGCAGCATTTACAGTAATACATGTAGCAATGAAGCATTTTAATAGCATTTCAGAGGCAGTAAAGGCTTCAGAAAAGTGACATTCATCACACTGCTCTATAGCCACCCCTGGAAACTGGAGAGCACCACATCACATGCATCATTTAAAGCTTGCTTCAGAAAATACCTTTCATAAACCAAATGTTGGTATGGATCCTGTGGTGGTTGAGGGTCTGGATAAGACCAAATAAATCACAACTGCTTCAGATCTTTGACTTTCAGAGTACAGCTTCCCAGGGGAAACACACCAGCAAAATGAAGACATGACCACGCTGTGCTTCTCATATGCTGGCCTCTTCCAGTGCACCATGACAGTGCCTCCTGTGCTGAGCTCGTCCCTTTTTCCCAGCTCCAAGAGGTGGCAGTAGTACTCCTGCCCTCAGGAGACTGCTCCTCTGGGACTGGCACCCTCTCCTTTCCTTGGAACAGGAGAACTGACACTCTGGGGAAAAGCAAGTGTGCACTCACCCACTGAGACACCCTCAGCATCTCTAAGTTGAACCACCAGTTGCAGCAGTCACAGCACTGTAGACAAGCATTGTATAAGGCACAGGGAAGGTGTATAAAAACAAAACAAAACAAAAAAATAAAACAACAAAAAAAGTTATTTGCATCTGGCTTTTTTTTTTTTTTTTTTTTTTTGTTAATGGAGCAGGGAAAACTCCTTTTGAGATTGAAAAGAGCCCTGAGTGTCTGCTCATTATTCCCAAGGGGAAGCTTGCCAGCATTGCTCATTACAAAATTTTTTTTGCAGAAATATCAGCTGCGTTGATTCTCTCCAGACATCTCTGAGGCTAAAGGTTGAAGACAAAGTCACAAATGTATGTCAGAGAAAGAAGAAAGAAAAGAGAAATGAATATAGTCTTTCTCCTAAAGACGTTACAACCTCAACAGACCAAAGATGGGGGGGGTGGGGGTGTGTGTGCGGGGAGGAAATAATGAAAGAACCAGGAAAAGACAAAATTTCCTTGCATTCTGGGACAAAAAAACATCCCATCAGTTCTCAGTATAACCCTGTAGTGGTGAGACTTTCACCTGAGAAAATTAGCAATGACGTGTAAGTCACGAGGAACACTGATGATGACACCATTACACAGCTAGGATGGGTAAGCAGGAGCAACACTAACGTGACCATTTATGATCACAGATTTCATAGACTCACCAAACAGGGTCCTGTGGTCCCTATGCATGACACTTTCTTGTGTTTGGGGACCTTCTCTCGCAGCCACAGGATACAACAATATTTGAAGGTCTGTACCTGCCAAGGTAGCCCAGTAAATACAATTTTTTAAATTGTGAGTGGAGGACACAGGCCTTGGCATCTCATGATGTCTCCAGACTTATCGTGACCTGAGCTGGTGTTAGTTTACTTTAACAATTGCTAGTGGTCAAGCAATGTCTGTGTAACCTGTTCTAGCTATATCTTTGTGATACCATAGAGAACTCACATACATGCCATGTGGTGAAGTTGAAAACATAGGTAGTCACTGCATAAGAAGAAATAGCCCTTTATGTTAACTGAGGCTGGGGGAAGCTGTTGTGCAACTTTCAAAATTTAGCTGGAAACCACCGAGAAGGAAAGAGAGTGTGATGAGAAAAAAACATAAAAATAGCCCCAAGCAGAATCCAGGCCTGAGGAGGAAGGGACCGCCACCACCAACATTGCGCTTCTCCCAGTGAACAGCTCAGGACACTGATAACTCACAGAGACAGCCCACCACCTCTCTGCTCACTCAAGAAGTCCAGTGCCACCAGCCGTAACACTCAGAGGGACATCAGAAGATGAGCATAGAATTGGACAGGAGCATTAGATATCAGTAAGTTTTCTTCTTTAAATGGTTTAAATGATTTTATTCATATTACTAATGAGGCTTTTTGGTACTAACCTGGATTGTAAGTGTTAGTATTATTGCAACTGGACTAATAATAACTTTAATATGTCTTGATTAGCTCAAGATTTTAATTAAGCTTTCTGGTCTGGATGAACATAGTGTGTTCAACTTTGCCCATAACAATACTTTAGCACGAGAGAAGCTGTCAGAAATCCCAACACTCATTGCCAGGCATTAGCAGAGCTGAGAAAGCCTCTTTAGATAGTGACTTCAAAGACATGAGTAACCCTTCCACAAATCCTTTCCCTTGAAGTCTATCCTGCCCAGCTTACCTGTTTGAGGATGCATAGCACAACCATTGCTGTTCCAACAGCCAACAGCCTCCAGTTACCTGTTGGCATCAGGAGCCAAAACTTTGGTCAACAGCCTAGGTAGTAAGAGCTGCAGCTATTAAAGGTGCTCCTTCTGGGCCTTTTCCAGGCATCACCTTAAACAAATATATCACCTGCTCCCAGCTTGTGCCCATACACTTACACCTATCCCCATCACTTCTTTGGCCATCATTTTAGCCCTTAATTTATCCAGATTGATACTTCTCACGAAGTCTTACTCTCTCTCAAAGAGCCACAAGCTGAAATAGCCAGTGAGGGAGGGATCTCTTACACCCAGGGCAGGGCACAGGCTCGCTGTCCTTGACCCACCCACAGCCATTCAGGTTTAGAGTCCTCCTTTGAGAAGGTAATTCTGACCAAAGAACTCCAGCTGCAGCTGGAAATGCCTTTCCAACAATAACCACAGCTTGGAAAGAGAGAAATGTGTTTCTCACTGCCAAGCTCGTCATATTATTCGCAAATATTTCCTGGTCTTTCTCTGCTCTAATTCTGCAACCTCCCTGTGTGTGCAAGGGTCAGGGTGAGCATCACTGAAAGCACCTGAAAAGCCCCAAAAGTGTCACAGAAGCCTTCTCATCTCCCAAAACTCACTGACACCCTCCAGGCAGAGGTAGAAACTGGTGACATGTCACCATGTAAGAAGCCCAGATTGTACATAGCAACACAGACAAGAACAGCTTTAAATTATTCTTGTTAGAAGCTCTGGAGGCTTGAGTGGACTCAGTTTTTGCTGTCAAGCTGACTCAAAAAAGTTACTTAGTTTAAATTTCCCTATGCTAAACTTCTGCTGAAATAAATTTTTGCCCAAGGAAAATGCCCATTCTGAGAGCATTTTTCTGATAGCAAAGTGTAGTGCAGAAATTCAAAGCTTTTCAACCACTCTGGCTTTAAAAACAACCTTCTCCACTCTTCACGAGGTGGATCACCACTGTTTGTAGAGTACGATGTTCTTCACTGAGACGTGCTCACAGCAGCCAGCCAAGTGTTTACTGATTTTAAGACATTATTCAACAATAGAAAGTCAATTGGGTTGGAGTTTATTATTTCAGATTTTTGGAAGGTTCTTTTCCTATGACTTCCAGTAATCTCTACCTTATGTAACTGCCTCCAAGGTCTACTCCTGATTTCCCAAAGACAAAAAGAAAACAATTCCAGCCTTTCCTTTCTAAAATAGGTGGGGGGCAATGGGAATATGGGGAAGGAAATGTGGGAGATATATCTTTGTTACAAGCCCTCTGTCTGACTGCACAGACAGACTGCAAAGAAATGGAAGCATCCTACTGGTTTCAGACTCATCTTCAATGTAGGAGAAAGCAACCATTTTGAGTCAATAAAAATATAAAGGCTCATGTGTTTCTACCTATTTCCACAAATCAGATTTCAAATTTATAAAAAACTAAACTTCCAATAAATTCATGAGATTCGGTCAAAAACTACTCTGCCACCAACAGATCAACTGGGCTTTGATGGTTCCCAAGGTCCCTCCCAGTCACAACAGTACATTGCAACTTGAGATAACGCTCTGAAGTTTTTCTGGAAACGTGCCCTCATCCTCACCACATATTCTAGCAAGCAGCCCCAGAGGAAGGAACTCTTCATCAGCAGCTGCATCAAAACCTGGTTTTGACGGCAATATGAGCCCTCCCCACTGGATGTATGTTCAGCTCCTATATTGTCCTCTTACCTAAATGTCCTGCCCATGACTCCCACAAGCCTGATCCACAGCGACCAACAGACCTGAGGATCACAAAGCAAATTCACCTGCTGCACAGGGAATACAGCCATGTGCCTTCTGCTGACACACTGCACCATGCCCTCAATGGGAAGTAAGTGGAATCACCCAAGGGTGTGCAGCAACGCCTGGGCAGACCCAAATGAAACAAATAAAGGGAAATAATCTCCCAGCTGCCCAGTATCCAGAGCTGGACCAGACTTCTCAAACTGATCAATTGCCATTCAGGCACAAAAGAAGCAGTCAGATATTCAAAGTAGCTCAGCATCTGATGCCAAGAAGGGTCACAATGTTAGCCTTTCAAAATGCGTCCACTTTCCTCTTGCTAATCCTTTGGTTTTCCACCTGTCTCCCAGTTTTCAGTGCATGTGGATAAGCAGTGATTCCAATGGAGGCCAGAGACAACAGCAAAAGGATGTGGGGGATCAGCTCCAATTGTGGAGAGGACGTTTACAGCTCTTCTGTGGAAGCCAGCTTGTTCACCTGCCTCCACTCCTATAAATTCATTACAGCTCCTGCCAAGCAGCTGCTTCCCCACTTTTATGGCTTTTCTCTGGCCTATGACCACTTTTGGCATCATGCTGCATGCACCAAATGCATTGTCCAAGAATCCAGAGCTGACGACACTGCTAAAGACAAGGGAATTATGTCGGGAAACGGAGAAGAAAAGGCAACTATTCCAAGCCTTGTGGGGAAAAGGCACTGTTAAAAATAAGTTGTTCTGTGACTAATGAAGTTAATAAGGTGCGCTTTCCTACAGTTCCCCTCCAACCTCCCCCATCATGATACTCCCAGCTCCTTCCAGAATCTGCTACTAGTTTGGCTGGATATCTGCATCCTGTGCTGCGCTGGCTGGCTCACAGCTGTACCTGCATTGATTTGTTGCTCCTTGGCCATCAGGTAGCAGCAGCACAGGTTATATATTGTATATCGTGCTGAACTGTGCCTTTGGCTTGTGGGGAAGGACTAGGGAGCAGCAGCGACGTGGATCCTTCTGCTTCACTCAGCTGCCAGTTTTCACAAAAGCATGAGCAAATTGAAATCTTGGAAATCTCTTACTAAGTGAAAAATATGGTAGAAATCACTATGGTTTCAAAAGTTTTTTGGAGACAGAGTGAGGGAACGGGAAACAAATAGAGGGGAAAAAATAAATGCAGAGCTTTATTTTCTTAGGTAATCAGATTTAAAAATACTGAAAAATGACACTACTGTGGACTTTACACGTTGATTTAGCACAAGATAGCCTGCAAATATCAATAGGGGTACAGCAGAAGTGTGAGGTCACACTTGCTGCAACCTGTAAAAGATCTGCTGGCCCCATTAAAGTCCCTTTCAAGCTAATTTTAAGCAAGTGTGAGTAATTACCAGAAAGGCTGAAGAGGAAGAAAGAAAAAAGAATTGCAGTAATAAAATCTAAGCTGAAAGTCAGTCTTTAAGTGGCTGCTAAATTGTACCTGCTTCTCTGCAGGAGAAGGACATGGCTGAGGGAAATGGATATCCCCTTGCGCATGAGTAGCTGAGTGGGCACTGGGCTGGGGAATTTATCTCCATGAGGGGCCAAGAGGCTGCAGCCTCACTGGAGGTGCAGTGTGACCCCATTCCAGAGCCCACCTGATCCCCTGGGAACTCTGGCTTGCCTGGCTGACAGGTCTCTGGAGAAGCTCCAGAGAAAACCAGTGAATCCAGAGGAATTGCAACTTGCAGCACTGTGGGAGGGTGTGACTCCTGATGGCTCCTGAGGTTCCTCCATCTCTATTTTTCTGGGATACAATGAGTTTTCCTAAAGGTGTCAAACATTTGTCTGTTGAAAAGCAATTCTGTGAAGTGCTGGAAGAAGAGACAGCCAAAGTGATGTTAGAAAGCTGCACCCTTTGCATGTGCTGCAGTCGTTAGCCTTTTCCTATGCTGATCCAGGGCACAATAAGAAAAAGCAGAACAAGCACCGGGAAGACTAAGAATAATAGCACCCTTAGCATGTGGCATCAAGATCTGCCAACTGCCACGTGTCCACATCAGAAAATATTCTGCC